>NC_141700.1:707943435-708228435 GCF_964263255.1 Lissotriton vulgaris
GATGAGCATGTACATTTTAAAATGGCCCAACAAGAAACAGCTGTAGCATTATTTTCAGAAAAGACAGTCGAAAAATTACCTTCTGATTTTGAAAAAATAATAAAGACAGAAATAAGAGAGTTCACAGAGAAGGATGCCAAATTAATAAAATGTGCAGAACATGTCTTATTAAAATTAGAACCAAGTGACATGTATTCAGGAACACCATCAGTTGCAGGAATTTTACCAACAAATGGATTTTTGATGGAATTGATTGGAAGTTTGTGTAACTTTCTGATCACAGGCTCACAGAAAATAAATGAAAAGAACAGAATAGTGCAGGAGATTAAAAGCATATTTTTTTCATGTTGTCCTGTGGTACAGCCAATATATTTTTTCACATTCCATGTGCTCAAGAATGGCTTACCTTTATTGATTTTTGCAAAGTCCATGTAACAGTGCCATTGCATGAGAATAGTCAGGAGTACTGTCAAAAAGAAGATGAATACCTGGGACACAAAATTGGAAAGGGAGGTAGAAAGGTGTCACCAGAGAGGGTGGAAATAATTTCCAAGATAAATCCACCTCAAATAAAGAAAGAAGTCAGGACATTTTTGGGAATGGTTAGCTGCTGTAGAGAGTGGTTACTAAACCTTTCCCTAGTGGCTAAGCCTTTACTGAGGCTGACACATGAGGATGTGTCTGATTCGCTTCCATTGGACAACAATTGCACAAAAGCATTCCTAGAGTTGAAAGAGAAAGAATATTGCGCCCCAGCACTAGGAATGAAAGTTTGTTTGAAAGAAAATACACCAATTTGCAGTGAGAGGGAGGGCTGCACTCTCTCATTGCCTATTCAAAAAGATGACTGTGTTCAAATCTCTGTGATGTATTGCCCAATGACCTTTGACCCTAACTTCACAGAAATGTCAGCAAATGAATTGGATTGTGATGAAACTGAATATGAGTGTCTAAATATCATGAAAATATGCATAAAGCCAAAATCAGACTTGAATGATGAATGTCTGAGTCAGCCCAACAATGTCCATTTTGTAGATGGCCCATATTTGAAAGGTGACACATTAAAAGCAGCACATGCTGTGCTCCTTATACATGATGTTGTCAAAGCTTCATGGCTTTCGGTAGTTACCTCAGCCCAAAATTCGAAATTGATTGCCCTTACCATAACATGCAGTATATCTGCTCAAATGAGAGTCACTGTTGTCATGGGAGAGAGAAATGCTTATTCAGTTGCACACATTTGTGTTCTGTTAGCATGTACATTCTATGGAATCTTCACAGGTGAATTAAAAGAGGCTCAAGAAAATGTTTTTGAAGCAGCACTACAGGGTTGTATCAGAACTATTTTTGAGAAAAGTGACAACTGCATAGTGGAAAAAGTGTTATTGCAAAGACTGATGCCCAGGTATAGATTGCCAGTTTCTCTGAAATCAGATCATAATGTGGTCTCAAAAATAATGAGTGCAGAACAACAGATTGGACAAGGAAAGGATTGCAGCTATCTGCCTGAAGTGTCAAGCATAATAAAACAACACAATGGCAGCAATGAGTTACCTTTTGCAAAAGACGGTGTCTCACCAACACTAAAGTGGCTTGAAAATGCATATGCAAATGCACTTGTGGAAAACAATGATGTGAACACTAGCCATTGCTGTGTAGGTCTGGTTGATGTACAGTGTGCAGTTTCTCACCAGATTGCAGCTGCTACACAAGATCTGCATAATGGATGGTGCAACGGCTTTGATCTGAGAGATGCTGTGGTGAAACATCTGAATCTGATCAAAGTGAAGATAAGAGTGAAAGGCATTGGTTGAAAAAGTGCAAGAGATTGATGGTGCTCTGTCAGAATTTCTCAGCACCTAGGTAGTCTAATTTGCATTGAAAAAGGTACAGAATGCCAATGAGCCATTCTGATGGCAAACTGATGACAAAGAGCAAAGAAATGCTGAAACTGTCCTGTTGAATTCCTTTTTTATTATTTTAGTTACTTATTTTAAAGAAGACTAACTGTTCCAAGAAGCTACTTACAGAACTCTGCACTAAAACATTTGAGCTTGGCTATATATGATCTGATTACAGATAGACTTGTGTTTGCCTTAGAAATAGAAGTAAAATTGTTATATGCTCAGCTTTTGCAATTAAAAAAAAAAAAATGTCACTTTTGAAAATGAAATATGTGTGATGAATTATAAATCAATTTATTATGATTTGAATCATCAGAAGGGTGGATTGATGGAGCAGATTTCATCTGCAGTCAGGCATTGTTTTATTTTTTGTGCTTCAGACAGACTGCATTTAAATTGCCACGCACATTTTGGTGCAAGTTAAAAAACATGGCACATGTAAAACATGAAAGTGAGGCCTATTTAGTCTGAAATGCTTTTGCTGAATTAACATGTGTTTTTGCAATGTAGAGAAAAGTGGCCTTTTTAGCTTTGAAGATTAATAGCATATGTTTCTCTCTTCCCAGCTCATCCCTGAATCCACTATTCCTGTCTTAAAAGACTTTGACTTGTTGCATATTTTGATAAATATTTTCAGTTAATAACACCTCTTTTACTTTGTTGCACATTGCACCTTTATTTTGCATGTTGTCATAAATAATAGAAAAGCTGCTTTACACTAGTAGCTTGGCTAGGTAAACATTTATACATGACATTAATATTATCTTTTTGTTTGTTTTATTTTGGGGCCTACCATTAAATGGCTGCCTGTGAAACCAGGCTATGGCTTGCTTTGAAAGAGAAGAGAGCATGCGCAGACTGTGGCAGCTTGACTCAAACCACGAAGAAGTCAAAGACACCTTGAACTGTACATTCTTGTGATTGTGCCAATGTACCAGTTTGATAAAGTATCCGTCCTGCTGCGCTTTGGCAGGAAGGAAGGGGAACTATAGACACATTTTCCCTAGTAAATGTTGCAAATGTTTATAAATGTAGTTATTCATGTATGCTTCTTTTGTTAAAACTGATATAGTCAGGTTTTTTTTAATGCGTCAGGAAAGTGCAAACTCATGCCATCATGACAGACCAATCATGTACAGGTTTTCCTGAAATGCAACATTTTGTGTAGTCTGCCAAAATTTTGTGTATAAATACTACCTCTCCGGAGGAGGGGCTGGCTTTTTCAGCTCAGCTGGCTTCTAGGCTCATTAGGGGGGTGTGTGAGCTCTTGAGAGAAGGAACAGATTAGGCCAGACATCCTATGGGTTAGGTACGAGAACCGTCCCGGGAGATTGCTGAAGGGGAGGTGCGTCCGAGGAATGTCAGGGGGAGGTTTCTTGCTTCCACATCATATTTTTGCACTTCAGGCCACATTCCTTTGAGGTCTGGTGAAGGAGGGGCTATCTCACTCCCTGCTTGCTCCTTAGACACAGACAGATGCAGAAGAACAGCTGATTAAATAGAATTAGATGCTAAACTTCAAGTTTATGCTTTGACTAATTAATTAGGTCTGAAATGATTTATTTGTTTTATGCATTTATTTCTCTTTATTGGAGATTTTTGCAAACTATTTGATTTTTGATTCGCCTTGCAAGACTATTTTTTCTTAGAAACTCTTTAAGAATTTTGAATGACATTTTGCGCCACATTCCTATATGTAATGCTTATATGCAGACAGTAATAAGTTCTGTATTAATGCTATTTTTCCTGTTTTCCAAATTGTGTAACCTGATTGATATTTTACTAATGAATAAACTGTCAGAGAAAACTTAACTTTTGACTAGAAAATAAAACCCTTTAAATACTCAACAACTCTCTTTATTGGCTTAAAATAATAATTGCATTTTTGACTGTTCATCTTTATTTAAAGTCTCCTGAAGGTAATACATGGTGTGAAGGGCCCAACACCTTTTGAGCGGTAAATTAGAGGTAGCATGAGGGTTTTGCATTGAGAAATTACCAGAAGAAATTACCGCTCCATCAGAAGTATCTAACCTGTTTTTAACCATGTCACATGGCTCTAGAATACATTCTGTAGGGAGTACATGATAGACACTTTTTAATCCACACACTTACAGCACATTATCACAAAAAACTCACACAAAAACCAGCTCTGCTGCAGTCGCAGGCGTCGAAGCACACCTGAGTGGCACTCGGTCACTCAGTTGGACCCCGATGATGAAGTATGTCACCAACCAGTGCCCATGCCCAATGCCCAATGCCCTGTACAACGGCATTCCGGCGTACAGCCTACGGAAGCTCCAACTGGTCCAAAACCAGGCGGCCCGACTAGTGTATGGCCTCTCCCGCTCCCACCACTCAACTCCTCTATTGAAGGCGCTCCACTGGCTACCTGTCAGTGAGCGTTCCCTTTTCAAAACTGGCTGCATGGTCTTCCAGGCGCGCCAGGGCTCAGCTCCCGCCTTTATTACCTCTTTGATAAGGGAGTATGTCCCTGCCAGAGATCTTCGCTCATCATCCCAATCACTTTTGCAGGTACCCCGCTACAAGCGCAAAAAGTGGGGAGGGGCCAATTTCTCTTTTTTGGCACCCACTTTTTGGAACTCCCTCCCCGACCATATACGGTCCGCTAAGCACTACTCTCTTTTCCGCAAAGACCTCAAAACCTTCTTATTCAATCAGGCCTTCCCTCTGTAAATTGTCTTTTTATTCCCTCTCATTGTACCAGTATTTATTGCCTCTCCTCTGCTAATTTTGTCTCCATAGCGCCAAGAAACCGCACGGTGAATGCAGCGCTTTATAAGTATTTTAAATCCAATTCAATTCAACCAGGTTGGTGAGTGAGGGGTTTCTTAAAAAAGAAATAATATTTTCTTTTTTTACATCTGTCTCCACCTATCTATAATCTATAGGGCACGTTGTCCTGGGGATACTTTCTCTTTTTGTTTCAAAATTGTATGACCCTAGGGGACTGAGAGTACAACCCTTAAGCAAAAAAAACCTTACTCTCCCATTTGTTTGTCACTTGTTCCCTGATGGACATAACCCATCTCGACTCCTGTTCCTTCCGGCTGAACCAAGCCAGCAGCTTACCTGCTCTATCCCCTGTCTCGTAAAATCTATGCTGAATTGCGAGCTGGATCCTGCACCTCCTTAGTGACCAGTGCCTGGTATTTCAGTTTGGTAATATCAAGTTGACGGAGGGTATGTTCACTCAATGTGGCGGAACCATTACTTTTGAGGTCCACTAACCTGTGCTCCATTGCAAAAATCTCCTAGGTTTCCCACCTTTTTTTGTATGCAATAATATTTTGGACTCTATCACGTAACACCACCTTGAAAGCTTCCCATAGGGTAAAAGCTGACTGCACCGAGCCATCGTTTTCTTTTAAATAGAGCTCGGGGTCCTCCCTAATTTCTTTGACCACAGTTTCATCCCTTAACGCCCAGGCATTCAGTCTCCAAGAAGTACCTGGACCTCACCTCCGCCCTCCCACCCGTAGGTAAAGTGGGGAGTGGTCCGAGATACCCCTAGCCAAGTATTCCACCTCCTCTACTTGCTCAATGTCGCTAGCTGAGGTAAAGAGATAGTCCAGCCTCGAAAACACCCTGTGAGCCCCAGAAAAATATGAGTATGCACGTGTAGATGGGTGGTGGTGCCTCCAGAAGTCAGTTAAGCCAAGAGCCACTTGGAACCTTGACAGGGCAGTGGTTTCATGTGACCAGGGTTGAGTAAGTTTACGATCCAAAGAGGGATCACCCACATCATTAAATTCACCTCCTATGATATATGTGGCGGGGCCTGACTGTAAAAGGAGTTCCGTCAATTTAGCCAGTGTACACTGTTGAAGACGTGAGGGCGCATAGACACTAACTAGTAACCAAGTGGTGTGGTTCCAGGTGCCCTGGACTGCTACATATGTGCCATCTGGTTCCTCCCACATTTGGGTGACTCAGAAAGGGGTGATTTTCTGATGAGGATCACCACTCACCTCGAACCTCGGTAAACCCTGCGTGTGCCAAAGTGGTGTATTGTCCCCTACCCAGGAACGAAAAGTGTGGACCCATAAGATGCGTTTCCTGTAAAAATATTACATCTGGTTTGAGACGTTTAAGAAAAATAGATACTAATCCACGTTTAATTTTGTTCCCTAACCCATTGACGTTCCACGTCAGCACTGTATAACCTCCTGCAGCCATTGTGAAAGAAGAATCAAAGCGTCCCACACCCACCCTTATCTCCAGACATTGCCCAACTAGTGCCTAATTTTCACGGTGTCAGTATTCATGCAAACTATCTGAACAAAACTACCCCCTCCCAAGAAACATATTTCAAAACATTTCACAATATCCAATATGTCTCCCATCCCACACTCCAAATGCACCCCCACTACCACCACCCCCCAATTTCGTCAACATGACCACCCTGGCGTGGTAAACCACCAAGAAGTCTGTAACGGATGTATGACATTACAACGCATGCTTTTACCACGCATGCCTTTACAAAGCGGTTTTTACAACGCATGCCTTTACAACGCATAGTGTTTTGGGGCGCTGGATAGTGAATAGTTTAATTTACTATTCTAACTCCAGTCCCCGTGGATAGTAGGGAAGGTGTTGGATAGTAAATGAACCTATTCCCTATCCTAGAGCGCCCCCCAGCGCAATGCGTTGTAATGGTTTGCGTTGTAAAAGTAGCGTCGTAAAGGCAGTGCGTGGTAAAAGTTGCGTTGTAAAGGATGTTTCCCGTCTGTAACCCTCTCCCTCTCCCCTAGGTACTCAACTATACACTAAAGAAGTGACAACTACACACTGTATACTTCCCGTTAGTGGCCAAGGGTCCCAAAAGTCAGTTGGGCCTCGGGAATCTCACAGTGTCTCTGGGTGGGAGTCTGGCCCCAGTTCGTCAGTCCTCTTCGCCAGTGCTGTGAGGCTGCAGCAGTTGAGGGGTTTTCCCTGGAATACTCAGACCTAAATCCTCCAGTCATTGCATGCTCTCAAGGAGAGGGTGTTCACTATCCGCATTCGCAGATTCGTTCCTCTCGGACTGGTCCGAGTCTCCATTGTCACTTTATCTCAGAGAAGTTCAAGACATGCGCTCCTGGGCAGTGTCTTCATTAGTGTCCGAAATGGTGGCTTTCTGTCCCCTATGTCTCAGAGATCTACCCGGCGTAGCCATGGTAGCAATTCGGGTTTTCAGCACACGCCTCCAACGCTTTTTCTTAGGTCGTTCTAGACTGGAGCACGGTCTTTTGTCACTAGGCAGGGCAGAACCGCCTCAGCTGAGGCCGTTCTTCAATCCAGGACCAAGCCTTCTCCGGTGTCTGGAAACACTGTGTAGTATCTTGAAAGATAACTTTAAGTTTGGCTGGGAACAGCAACATGTATTGGATCATGAGGGCTGCAAGTTTCGCTTTAATGGGATCGAAGGTGCAGCCCAGTTTTTGTGCATCTCACGAGTAGTCTGGAAACACCATCACTCTTGTGTTTTCATATTTAATCTCCCCTTCTTTTGTATGTCTCTGAGTATGAGATCTCTGTCTTGAAAATTTAACAATTGGGCTATTAGTGGCCTAGGGGGAGCTCCCGATGGTGGTCGGACATTGGGCATCCTGTGTGCCCTCTCTATGACAAAGCATGATGAAAATTATGTTTCCGGGAGAGCATCCTTGAGAAATGTCAGTAGAAAATGTCCAAGATCTGAGCGTTCTGCATTCTCTGGAAAACCTATAAATCTCAGATTATTCCTGCAGGCTCTGTTTTTGGCACTGTCTACTCTCCAGACCACCTCCTTCACGGTTGCCAAGAGGCCCACCACCTCCTTACAAGTGAATCGTGAGGTGTTTTCTAATTCTGAGAAGCACGGAGAGTGAGGCGGAAGCCAAGGTAGAGCATGCCCATATGTCTAAGTGGCAGGAGAGAGTCCAGTCATTACTGGCTGGAGGGAGGGAAGAAAGCTCGGGGGTAGCTATGAAAATATTTTTGAGCAAAAGAGGAGTGAGCGTCTGATGTGTTCAGGCTCCAGGCGGGTGGGTAGGAAAATGACAAATGTCTTCTGTATAATTATTTGAGATTTTCTATAGTGTGGACCACGTTAACTAGACATCACACTGGTATAGATAGATTTATTTAAGTTAAAAAAAACGTACAAAGGAAAATAATTACATATACCCGTTTAAAATCCATTGGGTCGATCAAGTGAAAACGATTGCCGACGAATCGAGCTTTAGAGAAGCCCGCCAGTAATGCCAGATGTACAGAGTACACAGTCTCTCTAGCGCTTCCATTCCTTTGAAAGTTGTGAAATAACACCGCTTAGCAGCCCTCGACAAAGTGTGGATAAACCTGGAGACTCTGCAGTAGCTGGCAGATGATGCGAAATAAACTTTTATGCTTTGGGGCCAAAACATTTTATTGTAATTTTTGAAAGGGGAAATGGCCATTTTTTCTGTTCTAATAAGGGTTCTAAATCCATCATTTTTTGGTCGCCCAGAACATGACCCAAGTTTGATTATTTTTTAGGGGTACAAAGACGAAAACGCATGAAATAAATGATTCCTTTTATGCACGAAAATCGAGTGTGGAAAGACCTTGGTGTTCAGAATTCGACAGGAATCACACAAGTAAAAGCCCATTGTGCCTAAAAACTGAGTTGTGTTTTCTTATGTGTTTATTTCTTGAGCAACTTTCAGGAACCACCTTGGAAAGGCTAGTTTTGCCGCGGGGCCCTGGCGAGGGTGGGAGTAAAGCAGATTTTTCCTTTCCTCTTTGGCCTGGCATTCTGACGCTCTTTGAAATGAGATCAGTTTCAAGTTGTGATTTAAAAGCCTTTCCCCCCTTTCCCAAGGAGGTCCCTGCGCTCTTCAGAAGGGGAGCGCTGATAATACACAGTCTGCCTGCTGCTGGCGCCAGCCTGGTGAGCTGTTTATCTGGCTGGCTGCAGAGAGGCAATTACCTCTGTCTCACGTAAAGCCACAGCCTCCTCTTTTAAATGCCTTATTTTATGAAAAGAAGAACAAGAATTGGTATAGGCAAGAGGTCTGGCTTTTGTGACCTTATAATGACTTTTTTATGCAGCATAATATCCTTTGTGCAACTACATCAACTGTTGTGTGGCTAAACATTTATAAGGTCCCAAATGCCAAACCTACTGCCTATGCCAATGCTAGGTGTGGTTGTGTGTGGTTGTGTGTGTTGTTCTGTGTGCGGTTGTGTGTGTGTGTTGTGTGTGTGGTTGTGTGTGTGGTTGTTGTGTGTGTGGTTGTGTGTGTGTGTGGGAGGTGTGGGTGTGTGTGTGGATATGTTTTTGTGTGTGTTTGGGTGCAGCCCGTATTGCAGCTGTAGGATGGTGGCTATGTCGTTTGTGAGGCATAGCAAGCTTAGGGTCAGCAAAGGTACTGGCTTGAACAGGACTTCATGTGTGGGTGGCATTGGAAGCACTGTGGCCGTGATACTTGAATCTGATGAGTGTTGGGCATCTACCTGGGAAATGGTGACATACATATTTAAAATAGGGAGAGGATGTGCGCTAACAGGCTAGGGCGGGATGTTCTAAAATCTGGGGTTCAGGGTTCAAGTCTCAGCACATTATATGGATAAAAAAGTTGTCCGCAAACAATACAAACTTATATAGTATCCTTGAAAAAGTACAGACTTTTGTTTAATCCAAAGTATTACAATTCGGCGTTAAATAATTAATCTTAGAGGACAAGCTTTAATTAAAGCAGATGTCTGTGTGTGTCTTATTTTTCTCTCTTGTGCCTTGAGTTTGTGTCCTTTAAACACGTGAATTCCCCGAAACATTCATTAAGCAGGATCACTCTGTCTAGATTGCCCCTGTGGCGCCGGCTGTCTGTTTCCAGCGGAGAGGAAGGAGCTAAAGAAGCAGGATGCACGTGCTGTTTCAGAAAATGAGGTGTTACTGAAAGAGGAGGGCTCTGTTGGCCTGGTGGCACAGTGGCGCCTATTGTCTGTTCTCAGCTAACAGTTGCTAATTAAGCATTGTAGCTGTGGAACTAAAACACTGACACCGAAATGTGCATAAAAAGAGTGTAAAATATTATTTATTTTAAAAAGTTAGCGTAAACACACAATTTCTTTAACCTTGGAAGCGTGCTCTAGGTAGAAAGCAGATACAAGTAAGGACGAGACAAACAGTGATTCATTTAACAGTAGTTATAGACATTGCATCATGGGCCTCATTTATGAAAAGTGACGCATCGCTGCGTGAAAACAGCGATGCGTCACTTTTCACTGCGCACTCCTTGCGACACCAATGATGCGTCATATTTAATGTATGACGCATCATGTCGCAAGGACTTACAGATACGTCAGTATTTCTGACGCATCTGTAAGCGCAAAAATGACGCATTGCTGGAGTGTGTCACAAAAGTGATGCATCTCCAGCAATGTGTCCTTTCACATGGGGAAAGCCCCATGTGAAAGGGCTTGCGTCAGTCTTACGCCTGCTGTGAGGCAGGCGCAAGATTTTGACGCAACAGCATCCTAAAAGTGACGCAGTGAAATCTCATAGATTTCACTGCGTCACTATTACGAGGCTTTTTGCGGGGGAACGCCCCCTCTGCATACATTATACCTGACGCAGGCATAATGTGGCGCAGCGGTTTAAAAAGTGACGCATCTACCTAGATGCGTCACTTTTTAAATATGGCGCAACAAGGCGCATGTTTTACGCTGCCGATGCGTCACAAAAAGTGACGCATCCGCAGCGCAAAACTGACGCAAGGCCTCATAAATGAGGCCCCAAGTATTTTATTGGACAGATAGAAGGCAGTACTTTTGTTTTTGCTGTAGGCTACAAGCGCACTACTTTACAATGCATCTTTTTTGTTATTGTACATGCTGCAGAGATGCCTCAGTGTGTTCCGGGAACTGTGCGATTGTGTTGTTTTTACCCTTATGAATAAACTCATAAGTAATTGAATGTGAAGCGTAGGAACGGACCAGAGTAGACACATTTTAATGTTTATGCTGGAGTTTGTAGAGCGTATGTGTATAAAGCTTAGCAACATGATTTAAAAGTAAGTGAATGAGAATTTTTTTTAACAAATCGCTTAACTGCGGTCATAGTCGGCGTGTGCGCCTGTATTTTAACCGTTTGCGTTTGAGTTGATTCGTAGAATGAATGAAGGTGTAAAGAGGGGTGTGTCGTAAGAGCTGTTTTGTGTGCGTTTTGTGTGACAAGAGCATTTGTATAAAAGAAAAAAAAAGTTTACCTTTATAACAGGTAAGTGTTAATGAATTAAGACAGCTGCCAAGTTTGCAAAAAAATAAAATTAAAGGCCGGGACAGAAGAAGCTTCCGCTGACCCGGTCGAACAGTGATTCATTTAACAGAAAGTTAAATTAAATGCAGGTGAAAGAAAGTGAAGACAGCGGCCAGGCAAACAGGGGTGAGAGGGGGGTGCGAGATAACACAGCGGCCGTGTGTGCCAAAAAACTTAAATTAAAGGCCGGGACTAAAGGAGGACAATGAAAACAGAGGAGGAGGCTTAAGAAAGAAAACGTTATGTTAAATCCGAAGTGAGAAGGAAGACAGTGTAAGAGCATTTGTATAAAAGAAAAAAAAAGTTTACCTTTATAACAGGTAAGTGTAAATGAATTAAGACAGCTGCCATGTTTGCAAAAAAATAAAATTAAAGGCCGGGACAGAAGAAGCTTCCGCTGACCCGGTCGAACAGTGATTCATTTAACAGAAAGTTAAATTAAATGCAGGTGAGAAGAAAGAAAGTGAAGACAGCGGCCAGGCAAACGGGGTTGAGGGGGGGGTGCGAGATAACACAGCGGCCGTGTGCACCAAAAAATTAAATTAAATGCCGGGACTAAAGGAGGACAATGAAAACAGCGGAGGAGACTTAAGAAAGAAAACGTTATGTTAAATCCGAAGTGAGAAGGAAGACAGTGTAACAGCGGCCAGGCTAATAAAGAAAGTGAAACTAAATGCGAACTCAGAAGTTAAACTAAATGCAAAGAAATAAAGTAAGGAGTCATGGCCTGCGGCCGTGAATAAGTGACGGCGGGGGCCGGGGCAGCGGAAGCCTTTGATGTGGCAAATGCTGCTGGCAGGGGGAAGCTCGTGCACGAGGAGCTTGTCACGTGACTCGCTTCTCGTGAACTGTTGAGAATCCGGATCGTAAAAAGTCAGCTTTGTGGATGGACGGCATTAGGTCTCTGTACGAGACCTAAAAAGTTGCCCTTTTGCAATCAATCAATCAATCCCCAATCAATAAATCCTGATTGATTGATTCTTACATACAGGAGACATTTAAAAAAAATATATTCCACATAGGGCATTGGGAGTACCAAATCAATATATTGAATGTATTCCTAAAATACACAAGAAAAGATTGGGAGAAAGGCCATTCTTCTTCCCAGCTGCCAGCCTATGAAACCCTCTGCTGGACCAGCTCCGAGCCACAGTCTCTGAATCTGTTTTTAAGGCCAACCTGAAAATCTTTCTTTTTAATGAAAGATAGATAAGTTTAGGTCAGAATAGTGTTAACATTGCTGTGTCTTCTCTATTAGCTTAGTACTGGGACACTTCCTCTGCAAGCAGCTGTTTTTGCTTATAACCTTATTTTCATTCATTCATTCATTCATTCATTCATTCATTCATTCATTCGTTCATCCATTCATTCAAACAAGACCCAGAGTAAAGAGCAACGGATATGTCTTCCGACCTTTTACCATTCATAGGGCACTAGACAAGCTTGCCCATTATCACTACATCTGTAATTTCACTGGAGCTATCAGTTTGTCGGCTCAGAGTGTGCCACTCCATTGAGGTTTTGTCCTTAACCAGTGCAAGGCTGAGACTCTTGATGTATGCAGGTGATTCCTTACTATTTATTAATATTCCTGAGGGTTAAAGTGGGACACTACCATTCGACAAAGAGGGGCTCTTAGTGCTTAATTTGGGCGGGTGTTTTTTGTTGTCCAGCACTATTACACAGTGTACTGGTACTACTGACCACCTTTCATGCCGCATGTAGGGGCAAAAACCGATTTCGTAGACAGCCTGCCCACGTCCCATCCTAGAGATCCCATTGAACCTGTTGCGGCCACCAATAGCATGGTACATTCTAGCGAGAATGTCAGACTATACTGATGTGTACTCACAGTTGATACCCCTCTTGAACAATCCCACAGTCCCTCTTTCCATCGCAGGTCCACACAGAGATTTGCTGCATCAGATTGAGCTGACCTGTAAAGTACATTTATGTATAGACAGGAAAATCCTGCCTTTTCAGCAGCCCAAAGAGGGTGGTATAACCAGTCATTTGGATATTTTACCTAGTTCAGACTGTGGTACACTATTAAATTGCAGTGCTATTTCCTAGTGTTCACACTGAATGTTTGCTACTGACTAATAGAAATGAAGGAAGGCAGCAGCTAGTTAGCTAGGTGTTATGTCATGAAGAATACCATTAACATTACGCTCCAGTCCTGTTGCATTAATTTGACTCCAATGTTGATCACTCTTGCCATAGGTGTAAAACCCCATTTCCAGATAGTCCCTGTAGCCTGGCTCTTTGCACAAACTGCAATATTGTATTGAGGTTCTGCCAATCGTCTCAGAGGTAGTAAGGTAATAAACATGAAATAAAATGATCCCATTGGAGGCCCTACTTGGTTAGGTAGCTGAGATTTCCACAGCAACTAGAAGACCTATTGCTGTGTTATTGCGTCTTGCCAAATGACAAGTTGCAATTTCCTCGTTCAAAGACGCAGATCCGCCTGTTGGGGGTCGGCTCCATGATGCAGCCTAAGGGCCAGCTTTAGGGCGTGTGTGTGACCAGTGCAGCCACACCTGGCGCTGAGCTTGGGAGTGCTGCATTCAGAAATAAGTTATAGATGTTGAATCAGCATGATATAAAATGTTAGTGTTACAATAGTATGATCGCTCCGCCACCATTACTGAGTGAGCGATTTTATATAAATGTGCTGCTGCTGATGATTAATGTTGTAAAATTATCCTTTTACTTAAATATTCTACGTATGATATTATATTGGTTTATATATGTATTAAGACAAATAAAATGCAACGAGGAACATTAAAAAGGGTGTCTAACACTGCTAGAGGGGCTGATGATACCAAATGTTTAAGCAAAAAAAAAGATAAAGCTGTGGAAATGTGTTCAGTCCACCTCTGCTGAGGATTTATGTTTATGTTTCATGTGATGTGAGGTAGAAACTTTGAAGCATCATCATCATCATCAAAAACTTTATTACGATCACCAGGATCCTAAAAAAGTACACAGCACAAATATAAAAAAATACAGATATATACATTTAAGAATAAATACATTAAGAACAATTTCATTAAGTAAATGTGCAAAAAGCAAGATGCAACAATTCCTATAAGAATAAAGTGCTTCGTGCAAGTAACTTCCTGCGCCTGATCCACAGAGCGTACCAAAATCTTGAAAGGCCAAAAACCATTGATTCAACGGGTATCAGTGCATAATACTGTCATTACCTCAAGATAATGTCCCGGGCCAACAAGTCTGCACAATGGAAAATCTATTTTTTCCTCATGGATAAATAATAAAGACAAAAAAAGAGTAGGTGGACAATTAACTTTGGGCGAGCTTTACATGCAGGGCACAATACATCAAAATAAGCACTAGAACACCACTTATAGCAAAATAGTCTGGTGGGCAGGGTCTATAACAGAACTGTAAAAAAAGTTTGTTTGCAAATGTTGGAATGATTTCATCTATAGTTGACTCAAACAATAGAACAGATTTAATGAGCAGAAAGTCTTTTGTCAAACTATTCGCTGGTTCTGCCAGGGCAATTGCTAGTATCTTTTCTCAATACAGTTCTTTCAGCGTCTCCCTTGTGAATTGGACCATACTTTCTGGATTGTTCCAAAAGATCTCCATCCCCAACGTTTCCGGTAGTTCGCATAAGCAGATCTTTCAGAGTCTCGCTGTAGGTTTCCAGCTCATCCACTGTCCATAGCCTAAACCAAAACATTAGCAGTTTACAGTTCAACTTGTGTTGCAGCTGCCTATGGGCAAGGTCCAAGTACAAGGGTTTTAAAGGGGAACTAACAGGAAGATTAACCAGCGATCTCTTAGGAAGCGGCATTCGACAATTGTGAGGGGGGATTGATTGCAGGTGCCCCATAGCTCAGCACCTTAGAGAACTCCTCCCAAAACCTTGGTATTGTAGATTACGAGGGCTGGGGCAATTTGACAAGATACCGTCTTCCTATGTATTTTGCTGATGTGGGCACATTGGTAAATTAATTATAACTTTGCTTTTTCCATATGTGCCCCCCCCCCCCCCCCAGTTGATCGATGGAGTCAAACGAATGTCCAGGTGATCAAATATTTCTACTTGCTCAAACTTGGCGCTACCAGCCCACACAAATCTTGTTGTTGTTTTTTTTTCCTTTTATTAAAAATCATAAAGTTGTTTTTTGTCATATTTAAAATAAAAAAAAACCCTGTCTTCAAGAAACCTTATAAAATCGTTCAGGAGTTATTGGAGACCCTGTGGCGACTTGGATATGAGAAACTCTGAAGCTATGTAAGCCTCCGGGGACAGTGAAGCTCAAAGTCTGCAACTCTTTGGCTGAAGTTCAGGCCATATAATGAGGTGGATAGACTACTCTATGCATTATATCTTGTTCATGTTAAAGCAGATTTTAATAGCCATTGCTTTTTACATTTAACTATGGAGGATTCCTAGGCAGACAATGGGGAATAATTCAAGCATGTGAATCCATGAAATATCCAATGCTGGTGAACCAGTGGGTGACAGTATTCATTGACCACCATTATTCCATACAAGTCTGTGCAAAATGCCTATTATTATACACTCTGTCAGGGACGTGTGCCTCGTCCCCCAAGTGACATTGTCTAAAAACCTATGTGAAGATCACCATCAAAGAGAATATGTGCAACCTTGCCATAGATCCATTCCCTCCACATTCCATTATATCTGGCACAATCTATTCTGAAGGGTGGTGTGCTGAACAATATGAACTTCAACCTTCCTAGCCAGCCTTTGTCATCTCTCCGCAAGATATTGAGAAAGAAATGGAATCAATATTCCCACGGCTGTGCAAATTGGCTCTTCATTTGCCATGACTTGAAACTGATCATAAACCATATTTTGTGAACGGTGTTGCTGTTGCACATTTTGTGCATCCCAACATCTGTGTTGCTCTCCTGTGAATCTTGTTCTGTGTTTATGTTCTTCCTTCTAGTGAGGACACAGTAGTCTTGTTGGTGCTAGACATGACTACTGTTTTGTTTTCTGTCAGGCCGGTTATAAACTTTTTTCAAAATACTATTGGGCCATGTACAACCTCTATTTAGCGAGTCGCAATTTATAATTTTCACTGAATAGGATTTGCGACTTGCTATTAGGAAGGGGCATTCCAAGGGCATCCCTTCCTAACAGCGACTCGCCACCCTATGTAAGAATGTTATGCAAACGTGTTTGTGGTCGCAAAACACTCGCAATTTACCGCCCTCTTCAATAGGGTGGGCAAGCACTCGCAAAAGGGAAGGGTTCCCCAGGGGACCCCTTCCCCTTTGTGAATGCAGGGAAAGATATTTTTTAGGGTCAGGCAGTGTTACAAAGGACCACTACCAGCCCTTAAAAAATTAAACAAAAACGTTTAATTTTTCTTTTTTTAAACGGGCTGCATTTAAAAAAGAAAAAAACTGCTTTATTTAAAAGCAGTCCCAGATGTGAAGTTCTGCTGAGTCCATGAATATTGATGAGGCATGCCATTTGCGACCCCATTGGGAATCGCAAACAGTGTCTTAGACACTGTTGTACATGGCATTTTGTGACTCGCAAATTGCGCCTCGCAATGGAGCGCAATTTGTGAGTCGCAAATGCCATGGTCGTACATCTCGCCCTTAGTTCTCTAATCTGATGAATGCCTTTTCAAGTATCCTTTTTTATTGTAAATATTTCAGTTTGTTTTTATATTGTATTAGACTGGGTGAAATTCTAAATTAAAATCTTGTAAACGTTCTGTATTTTGCCACACCTATATAATATCTGCCTGTGCTTTTAGGTTTTGAGTTGGTGGAATTTCCATTTTCGCATTCCAACAAACAATTGCTTAAGTTCTACCTTTTCATGAGGAGATACTCCACCAGAAAGAATGTTTCTGATAGTAAGTAATTTGCTCTTTTCTTCTCTGTGGGAAATATGATACCTTTTGCAAAATGTTCCACCTTTACTGTCTTGGAGTTTTGAGGTCTGATTTAGATATGTGTGATAATAGAAAATCCTTTGATTCCCATGAAAGTGCTAAACATGGAGCAGGTTCCACTAACTGAATTCAAAGCATCATAGTGATGGAAAAGGGAAGCTAGTGAATTGCCATCAGATCAACCTTTTCCTTCAGAAAACAGATGATTTTCCATTATCCTCCAAATGTAAATCTCACTGTTAATCCATGACCTACTCAGCTTTTGATTCCTGCATGTATGCTGGTCACTATTACCAATGGACCCTGCATTGTGGCACTATGGTACTTTTACCTCTGTGGTCTTGTGTAGGCTTCTATTACAGTAGTCACATTATACATGACTTGGAGCACTCAATCCCAAAGTGTATAATAGAGGGATGATTTAGCATCCAATATATCTGATGGAAAAAGCAGTTATCCCTAGTCATTAGCATCAAGGTCCCTTTATAGTATAGGCCGTCCTGGACCTTTGGTGGTCAAAAGCCTTGCCTCTTTTATTTTTAATTGTGCAACACGTGTGGGAAAAGAAGGTGAGGATCCTTTGGGGAGCCTCTTCTTGACCCCTCCACCCCTCAACTTGCCATCTACAGGACTCTACATGATATTCTGAAGGCAAATGTGGTAGTGGATAGACAGAGTAAGTATGTTGATAGTAAAAAGACTTCAGTTACAACAAAGAAGCCCAGTGCCTTTTTGGCTGCCATGGCCCTCTCTTAAACCTCTCTTAAACCGATCTGATGCTCACGCATGTGGTAAAGACTGTGGTTGTCAGTTTACTAGATGGCAGAAGCCCAAAGTTGCATGGAGTTGAGAATTTAGGAAAATTTAGTAATTCCACTGATGGGAAGAGATACAAGGCCTCTCCTCTGTTTGCCTCCCAGCCGGATAAATAATTAAATTACTAGGACCTAGGAAGGGATGGTGGGTGTCTGGGTACAACTTTGCATGAAATCAATTTTTTATGCTATTGCAGTACTCAATCAGTGTATAGCTTTTAAGCATGCTTACTAAAGCGGGCTCTCAGGGGCAGTCACTGGATACTGCCGAAGTCACACCTGATTCCTTCGCAGAGGTTTCTCTTCCTTGGAGTCATACTTGATTCAATAATTTTCTGAGCCTGTTCATTGGACCCATCCTAGATATGGTACCTTCCCTCTGCCTCAAAGAGTCACCGAAGAGTGCCGAAGTCACAGCTGATTCCTTCGCAGAGGTTTCTCTTCCTTGGAGTCATACTTGATTCAATAATTTTCTGAGCCTGTTCATTGGACCCATCCTAGATATGGTACCTTCCCTCTGCCTCAAAGAGTCAGATCGGGCAATGATCCCAATGTTTCAACCTTTGATCTTGGTCTCACTGAGAGTGGCTGCGAGACATCTTGGCGTCCTGACATCATGCTAGTGGACCACACCAGATGACACATGCAGGCTCTGCAGAGGGATTTGAAGTCTCACTGGGCTTACCACCAGGTAAACGTGTCAGATTCCATCCGGATGTCAAGAGGAGACTGCAAAAGACCTGCATTGGGATTGCTGAGCTGCAATTCTATTAGAGACAGGATCCTCTCCCTACCCCAACCGGAGCTAACGGTCATGATGGAGGCATAGTTTCTGGGTTGGGAAGGTCATCCGTGAAAGGGGGCGATCGGAGTACTATGTTCTCCTGCAGTAATTCATCTCCCCATCATTCTGTTTGAGTTGCAGACAATTTGTTTGGCATTTAAAGCCTTCCTCCCAACCATCTTATGGGAATGGTTGCAGGTCCTTACAGGGAACACCACTGCAATGTGATACTATAATAATCTAGGTAAAGTAGTGTTGTGGGTCGTGTACCAGAAGGTTGTATGCCTCTGGAGCTGGGTGAGTCATTAGGGCATTTCCCTGATCGTGCAACACCTGGCAGGATCTTTACATGCCCAGGTCGAGAAAAGCAGCTAGATCTGCCTTTTGAATCACTATTGGCATCTATACTTAGCTGTGCTGCAGGATATCTTCCTGTAATGGACAGAAGTCTGTCTCAGTCTTTTCTCCACCCCGAGAATGTGCATTTTGCACATTGAGGTTCCCAAGGCAGTTTTCACTTAAAATATGCACTTTGGCTAGAATGGAGTTTGGGAGCCCTGTACACCCCACTAATACTATCTATCCTGCCCAGACAATTGAAGAAGATCAGGAACCAGGAGAGTATGGTGCCCAAAACTTCTGGTCATGAGCATATGTCCACCGATTTGGCTGGCACTTTAGGAGGACTTTCTGTTGCAGGAGCCGGGCAAGAAATTGCATCAGAGCCTGCACAACGTACACCGCCATGCTTGGAGAGACAGCAATTACAGTTAATGGCCTACGTACTTCCTCCAGAGGTAATGAATGTAATTTTAGGAGGCTGCCTTCCATCAAAATAATTTCTGTGGGATGCTGGAAGAAGTTCATTGTTTGGTATTCTTCTCAGCATATCCAACACTTAAATGTTCGGTTGTCTGTTTTTCTTTTTTTCTCCTTAGCCCACCAAGCTTCCTTAGCTACAGCTAAAGGCTATTTGTCTGCCCTATCAGCCTTTTCACGATTCCCGATCATCTTTCTAAAATGGCTGACCCACATGTTCCCTTCAAAATCTTTTGTGATCCCTCAGTACGATCTGCTTCTTGCTTTTTTCCCCTTTTCACTTACAGGTTGTGCCCTCAGTAATTTCAGTGCCGTAGCGCCTTGCCGCCTCTCGCCATTAGCCCCGCCCCCTCTAGACTCCCGCCCACCTCTTCCTTGATCCAGCCCACCTCCCCTTGATAACGGCAACCGCTGCGGGGGAGCGCATGCGCTGACCAGACCTCGGTCCAGGTAGCACGTTCCCTGGTAGCTCCGCCAGCCAAGCAAAGCCTCTTCTGACCCCAGCAGCAGAGTTCGAGCCTCGTGTCTGACTCTGCCTCAGGTTTTCATGATCATCATACTCACGCGCTCCTGCCATCAGCGCTTGTGCGTTTTTGTGTGTTGTGTTCTTTACTGTGTGTGCTTGTGCTTCTTTCTCCTTTTCACTTACAGGTTGTGCCCTCAGTAATTTCAGCACCATAGCACCTTGCGACTCTCGCCATTAGCCCCGCCCCCTCCAGACTCCCGCCCGCTTCTTCCTTGATCCCACCCACCTCCCCTTGATAACGGCGACCGCTGCTGGAGAGCGCCTGTGCTGACCAGACCTCGGTCCAGGTAGCACGTTCTTCTGCAGCTCCGCCAGCCAAGCAAAGCCTCTTCTGACCCCAGCAGCAGAGTTCGAGCCTCGCGCTCGACTCTGCCTCAAGTTTTCGTGATCATCGTACTCACGCGCTCCTGGCATCAGCACTTGTGGGTTTTTGTGTGTTGTGTTCTTTACTGTGTGTGCTTGTGCTTCTTTCTCCTTTTCACTTACAGGTTGTGCCCTCAGTAATTTCAGCGCTGTAGCGCCTTGCTGCCTCTCGCCATTAGCCCCGCCCCCCTCCAGACTCCCGCCCACTTCTTCCTTGATCCCGCCCACCTCCCCTTGATAACGGCGACCGCTGTGCGGTAGCGCGCAGCGGACGCGCCGCTGGCCCGCACAAGGTGCGCCAAAGGCAAGCCCGTATTTGCCCGTCCGCGCCTGAACCGCACCCAGCGCCACGACCACTGGCCCTCCAGGCCCCTACCGCTACACCAGCACCACTCTCCTTGCTCTCAAACCCAGCTACCTCCAGCTCTGCGTACCAGCTGCTCCTCATAACTCTCAAGGAGCTTTACCATGCGCGCACTGCCCTAGCACTTTCTCCTTGACCAACGCGGACACAGCTACACCCACTACCCCTCAAGCCGCCTCAGCCACCGACACCATCCACTGCATACTCCTCAACGTCCGGTCCCTCCACCGACACGCGACTGAGATTTGGGACCTACTGGACACTCTCACTCCCGATGTTGCTTTTTTCACCGAGACATAGACAAACGGAAGCTCCGGACCGGACATCGCCACAGCTATACCTGAAGGCTACAAATTCAAGAGATTGGACCACCCAAACCGCCCAGGAGGAGGCATCGCGCACAACACTGCCCTCAAACTCTCCACTCCCAACACCCACACCACTCTTCCCAACATAAAACACCTCCATTTCCAGATTCACACCAACCCCAGGACCACACTCCGAGGCTCGCTCATCTACAGACCACCGGGACCTCCAACCCAACCCACTACTGCCATCACTGAACTTGCTGCATCCCACGCCATCACCTCCATGGACTGCATCCTACTCGGAGATCTAAACTTCCACCTCGACAACCACCAGGACCCCGACTCAAACGCTCTACTGGAGAACCTCTCCAACCTGGGACTCAAGCAACTGGTAAAATCCCCCACTCACATGGCGGGTCACACTCTTGACCCCATTTTCGCCGCAGAATCTAACATCCGGGTCACCCATACCTCCCAGCACCCCTGGACTGATCACCACTGTATCCATTTCACTATCTCGTCCGGCGCCGCACCCAGAATAGCTCCGCGCCCTCCTCGACGAAGCTGGAGCAAGATCTCCACGGAACTCTTCAACTCCACCCTCCTTCAGGACCCCTCAGCCTCCTTCACCGACACTGAAGCGGCCGCAGCGGAACTCCACAGGTGGATCACCAGCTGCGCAGATAAACTAGCTCCCCTGAGACAAGCTACCATCATATGCCCTCCGAAAGCCGCCTGATTCACGACGGAACTCCTCGAGTCCAGACACACCTGTAGACGCCTCGAGAAATCGTGGAGGAACCAGAAGACCCCGGCAGCCCACGCAGACTATAGAAGCGCCATGAGGAATTACCACCAGCTGATAAGAGACACCAAGAGAACTTTCATCAGCGAAAAGATCAACGCTAACGCAACGAACAGCAGCGAACTCTTCAAGATCATCACTCATCTCAACAAACCCACCTGCGAAGCCTCAGCCATCACCCCCTCCCAAGATCTCTGCAACAAGCTAAGCACTTTGTTCCACCATAAGATCATGACCCTCTACGTCAACTTCAATGAACCAACTAATGCGTCCACTCTCACCACCACCATCTCCACTAATCCTACCATCATCACCTGGTCCTCCGCCTCCATCAATCTCATCACCACCACCATGAAGAAAACTCACTTAGGAGCCCCCACGGAACCCTGCCCCCCCATATCTTCCACAGAGCCTCCTCAGCCATTGCTCCAGAGCTAGCCCGCACCATCAACTCCTCCCTGTCCACGGGCACCTACCCCCCGGATTGGAAACACGCAGAAGTCAAGCCCCTCCTCAAAAAGCCTTCTGCTGACCCGACTGACCTAAAGAACTACCGCCCCATCTCCCTCCTTCCCTTCGCGGCCAAAGTAGCAAAGAGACTCATCAACACCCAACTGACCACCTTCGTCGAAGACAACTGCATCCTAGATACTTCCCAATCCGGCTTCCGGAGCAACCACAGCACTGAGACAGCCCTAATCGCCGCCACCGACGACATACGCATGCTGCTCGACCAGGGCCACACCGTGGCCCTCATTCTCCTGGACCTCTCCGCAGCTTTTGACACCGTATCGCACGGCATACTGACCACCAGACCACAACGCAGGGATCCAGGAAACGGCCCTCAACTGGATCCGCTCTTTCCTCTCCAACAGGACTCAGAGAGTTAGGCTCCCTCCTTTTCTCTCCAAACCCACGGACATCATCTGCAGAGTCCCCCAAGGCCCCACCCTGTTCAACATCTACATGGCCCCCCTCGCCAACACAGTCAGAAGACACAGACTAAACATTGTATCCTATGCCGACGACACCCAACTAATCCTATCCCTCACCAGAAACCCAGAAGATGCCAGACTCAGCTTTCAAGAGGGAATGAAGAACGTTGCCACCTGGATGAAGGACAGCTGTCTTAAACTCAACTCCGAGAAGACCGAGGTTCTCATCTTCGGACCCCACCCCACCACATGGAACAACTCATGGTGGTCACCTGCCCTCGGCCCCCCCACCCCCACGGACCACGCACGTAACCTCGGGATAATCATAGACTCCTCAAATCTCCATGAACCGCCAAATCAACGCCTTCTCATCCACCTGTTTCAACTGCCTACGGACTCTACGGAAGACTTTCAAATTGATTTCCCCGATTGCAGAAAGACAGTCATCCACGCTCTCATCACAAGCAGGCTAGACTATGGAAACGCCCTCTACGCTGGAATCAACAAATCTCTACTACGCAAACTCCAACCGATCCAGAACGCAGCTGCCAGGCTAATCTTAGGGACACCTCACCATGATCACATGACCCCTCACCTGCGAGAACTCCACTGGCTCCCCGTCGAGAAGAGGGTCACCTACAAACTACTCACACACACCTACAAGGCTCTCAACAACATCAGACCCAGCTACTTCAACGACAGAATAAGTTTCCACGCACCCACAAGGAACTTCCGTTCAGCGGACCTCGCCCTGGCAGAGGTCCCCGCATCCGCCGAGCCAGATCAGGAGGAAGAGCTTTCTCCTACACCGTTGCCACAACTTGGAACTCTCTCCCATTAGGAATATGGAGCCCTCATAACCTGCACTCATTCAGACGAGATCTCAAGACCGGGCTTTTCGACTGACCTGGAGCTGCCCTACCCTCCCCTCAGCGCCTTGAGACCCTCACGGGTGAGTAGCGCGCTTCACCACCCCCTGAATGATTGATTGATTGATTGATTGAATGTAGTTCTTGAATTGCTAATGAGAATCACATTTGGGCCAATGCATAGCTGTCATCTAAAGTTAATAACCTTGAAGACATTGTTCATCATCACATTGGCTCATCATGTGAGTGATCTGCAAACACTCTCTGTCCAGCAGTCGTACACAACCTTTTTTCAGACAAATTATTGGTAAGG
The DNA here is from genome assembly GCF_964263255.1 of Lissotriton vulgaris. Classification (NCBI taxonomy): domain Eukaryota; kingdom Metazoa; phylum Chordata; class Amphibia; order Caudata; family Salamandridae; genus Lissotriton; species Lissotriton vulgaris. The sequence continues at coordinate 707,967,448 of NC_141700.1, forward strand.
ATTAAAAGGTGTGATGCCCTTTCACTTCTGACAATGTATCACCCTGCTGGAATTCCTTGCCTCACATCATCAATTCAAGGAGGGAGAAAGACTCCATCAAGTGCATTCAAAGAGAGCTTTAAGCTTCTATACTTATCACAACAAGGGCCTCTGGATGGACGATCTTCGATGATTCGTGGGGTCCTCCGGGCCAAAGAAGAGAAAAACTGTGCAAAACAGCCTGTCTGAAGAAGCATCGTGTTTTACATAAAGATCTGCTGTGAATTATCACAGACACTATGTCCAGAAGGCCTGCAGGCTGCTTCCACCATGGCGAAGGCTGCTACCACCGCTATGGTGCATGGAGTCCTGGTCTTGGTTGTCTGCCAGGCTGCTGCCTTGGCGTCTGCAAACATGTTCACAACACACTACTCTTTGGGTAGCCGAGACCACGGAAGGGACATTTTGCCCATTCGGTCCTGCAGGACTTCTTATTCTGAGCCGTTCCACAGACCCACCACCTAGGGAGGTATTGCTATGGTATCTATTCAGAAGGTGAGGAATCTGCAGTTAGAAGAATCCATCAAAAGGATAACTGACTTTCCTTCTGCTCTTTCTGATGGATTCCTAATCAACCCTTCCTCTACCCTGTTCTGGCTCTTTTCCTCCATCTTATAAAAGTTCCAATTCGTGATCTGCAAACTATAGAATCTAATTACTAAAGGTTCTGTGTCCGGCAGCACGAACAAACATCAGAAAGAAACGGACATCGAAGTCCAGATGAGGTGGTTATATGTGGCCCCTACGTTACATCCGTGGCCGGAAGGACCGGACTCGGAGTCGCGCAATGCTACCCATCACTGCTTGATGCAATTGCTGAGAAAAAATCTCATATTTACAACAAGGGGTGGTGAGGGACAGAGTCTCTGAATTAAGCAGAAAGCTCTCACCCAGTCAAGAGATCAGGGCTAGATCCAACACCGTTTTTTAGCTCACTGCACCATCCCAGTTTCAGAACCTGGCTGTATGCAAATTAGTCTGTTTCTGTCCCAGTGCATGATGGGAACAGGGCAAACCCAACTACAAAAGCCAATTCTTACACTGGGAAGGAAACAAGCTCCCGGGGACCGGTTTCTGGCATTACAGCCGTCTTCGGCCCGGTTTGCTTGAATCCTGATGGTGCAATGAGCAAGGGTCTCACATCTGAGAATACCCTTCCACGCTTAGGGTGGACAAAAATATTTACAACAAGGGGTGGTGAGGGACAGAGTCTCTGAATTAAGCAGAAAGCTCTCACCCAGTCAAGAGATCAGGGCTAGATCCAACACCGTTTTTAAGCTCACTGCACCATCCCAGTTTCAGAACCTGGCTGTATGCAAATTAGTCTGTTCCTGTCCCAGTGCATGATGGGAACAGGGCAAACCCAACTACAAAAGCCAATTCTTACACTGGGAAGGAAACAAGCTCCCGGGGACCGGTTTCTGGCATTACAGCCGTCTTCGGCCCGGTTTGCTTGAATCCTGATGGTGCAATGAGCAAGGGTCTCACATCTGAGAATACCCTTCCACGCTTAGGGTGGACAAAAATATTTACAACAAGGGGTGGTGAGGGACAGAGTCTCTGAATTAAGCAGAAAGCTCTCACCCAGTCAAGAGATCAGGGCTAGATCCAACACCGTTTTTTAGCTCACTGCACCATCCCAGTTTCAGAACCTGGCTGTATGCAAATTAGTCTGTTCCTGTCCCAGTGCATGATGGGAACAGGGCAAACCCAACTACAAAAGCCAATTCTTACACTGGGAAGGAAACAAGCTCCCGGGGACCGGTTTCTGGCATTACAGCCGTCTTCGGCCCGGTTTGCTTGAATCCTGATGGTGCAATGAGCAAGGGTCTCACATCTGAGAATACCCTTCCACGCTTAGGGTGGACAAAAATATTTACAACAAGGGGTGGTGAGGGACAGAGTCTCTGAATTAAGCAGAAAGCTCTCACCCAGTCAAGAGATCAGGGCTAGATCCAACACCGTTTTTTAGCTCACTGCACCATCCCAGTTTCAGAACCTGGCTGTATGCAAATTAGTCTGTTCCTGTCCCAGTGCATGATGGGAACAGGGCAGTGAGATAAATAACGGTGATGGATCAAGCCCTGATCTTTGGACTGGGTAAGAGTGGTCTGCTCAATTCAGACACTCTGTTCATCACCACCCCCTTTTGTAAATCGATTTTGGCCACTATAGGTGTGGCAGGGTATACTCAGACATGAGTCCCTTTCTCACTGCTCCATCAGGATTCAAGCAAGCCGGGCCGAAGACGGCTGAAATGCCAGAAACCGGTCCCCGGTAGCTTGTCTCCTTTCTGGTAAAGAATTGGCTTGGTAGTTTAGTCTGCCCTGTTCCCATGATGCACTGGGCCAGGGACAGACTGATTTGCATATAGCCAGGTTCTGAGCTGGGATGGGGCAGTGAGATAAATAACGGTGATGGATCAAGCCCTGATCTTTGGACTGGGTAAGAGTGGTCTGCTCAATTCAGACACTCTGTTCATCACCACCCCTTTTGTAAATCGATTTTGGCCACTATAGGTGTGGCAGGGTATACTCAGACATGAGTCCCTTTCTCACTGCTCCATCAGGATTCAAGCAAGCCGGGCCGAAGACGGCTGAAATGCCAGAAACCGGTCCCCGGTAGCTTGTCTCCTTTCTGGTAAAGAATTGGCTTGGTAGTTTAGTCTGCCCTGTTCCCATGATGCACTGGGCCAGGGACAGACTGATTTGCATATAGCCAGGTTCTGAGCTGGGATGGGGCAGTGAGATAAATAACGGTGATGGATCAAGCCCTGATCTTTGGACTGGGTAAGAGTGGTCTGCTCAATTCAGACACTCTGTTCATCACCACCCCCTTTTGTAAATCGATTTTGGCCACTATAGGTGTGGCAGGGTATACTCAGACATGAGTCCCTTTCTCACTGCTCCATCAGGATTCAAGCAAGCCGGGCCGAAGACGGCTGAAATGCCAGAAACCGGTCCCCGGTAGCTTGTCTCCTTTCTGGTAAAGAATTGGCTTGGTAGTTTAGTCTGCCCTGTTCCCATGATGCACTGGGCCAGGGACAGACTGATTTGCATATAGCCAGGTTCTGAGCTGGGATGGGGCAGTGAGATAAATAACGGTGATGGATCAAGCCCTGATCTTTGGACTGGGTAAGAGTGGTCTGCTTAATTCAGACACTCTGTTCATCACCACCCCCTTTTGTAAAGAGAAAAAATCTCAGGCTCCAGTTTAGTACCTGCGGGTATTCACAAGGTCAGGAATTTGTGGTTATCTAGAGTATCCCCATGAAAGAGCATTATTGAAGGTAAGTAACTTGTTCTTCTGTGCCATTCTCATACATCAGCTTGCATGTAAATGAATCACTTTTAATTTCAGCTTTTTTACTTTTTTTTACGATGTACCTTGAAGCACACCCACGTGCCCCTGGAGCCTAACATATTTAAAGACCTGGATGTGAAGGGCAAGTTCAAGAAAAAAATAACTTAAAGGGCAACTAACAATACTTTCCACCCTCATGAATGTTCCTAGTAGCCTGGTTCTTATCTGCCGTAGGTCACTTGAGATGCTAAAAATGAATATTGCCTTACCTGAGGTTCTACAAAAAAATGCAAAGAATGCTTTAAGGTTCTGATACCATGATTTAATATGAGTGGTGCAAGCCATTTTTTTGGGCAGAAGAATCGTTTTGCGCTGTATCACCAAGGTAGGTATAAATAAAAAACAATGTCCCAATAAGAAATAATAAACAGTCAGTTATACATGCATGCACATTGCATTGCTGACAAGGGAAAAAGGAGACTCTCTTATAAACTTTCAGACAAGGTAGTAAATCATCTTGTTTTATGGTGTAAATTTATGGTCGGAATAATACAGTTATAAGCAGCACTGCATATATTCAATTTAGATGACAACCATAGAAAACTTGGTGCTCTACAAAAAGTGATTGTGGTGCAGGTGGCGACGCAAGTGAAGAAGTGAAACAGCAGAAACGGCGCACTGTGAGAAGGTGCAAATTATCTACAGTGGGTGGTTCGGATCATGTGACAAAGTGAAATCACAGATACAATGTTATATTTCCATTTTTTGATTTTAGGAACCACAGTATAGAAATGCGCCTATTAATAAGCTGTGTAGTCATATGGGTCACACTCCTGTTAATTGTACTGTATCACCAAGGTAAGCATACATAGGGAAGTTAAAATGTACTATTGCAACTCTCCATCTGCTTACTTTGATGGCATTATGTACGTGCAGGTTTAGGTATGTATGGACCACTGCTGGCCCACAGCTAGTGGTCACAGCTGCTGCTAATTACTCAGCATGCTCTTACCAAACGAGTTTTCAAGATAAAATGGAGTGACTTGATCATCTAGGGCCAGATGTACAACCAATTTTAGCATGCGCAAATGGGTTACCGACCCGTTTGCGCATGCTAAAATTGATATGGCCATGTACTAATACAATTTTTGTGAGTCGCAAATGAATTGCAACTCGCAAAAAAGTGTTTAGAGACTCGCTATTTGGAAGGGCCGTGTCCTTCCAAATAGCAACTCTCTAACCCATGTACTAATGTTTTGCGACCACAATTGCAGTTGCAAAACACTTGCAATTACCACCTACTTTAGGTAGATGATAATGCATTCACAAACGGGAAGTGGTCACAGAGGACCACTTCCCCTTTGCAAATGCATGCAAAAATATTTTTTAAGGGCAGGCAGTGGTCCCTGGGACCACTGCCTTCCCTTGAAAAAGAAATCAAAAACATTTCATTTTTATTTTTTTTAAACGCATCCTGTTTTCCTTTAAGGGAAACGCGCTGCATTAAAACAAAATAGCTGCTTTATTTAAAAGCAGTCCCAGACATGGAAATGTGCTGAGCCCATTCCCATTCCCAATGGGGTCGCAAAAAGCTGAGCGCCTCATTTATATTAATGAGCCTCACATTTTGCGACACTATTGGGAATCGCAATCAGTGACTTTGACACTGTCGTACATAGTAAATTGTGACTCGCGATTTGCGACTCGCAATCAAGTGCAAATTGCGACTCGCAATTTACTAGGGTCATACATCTGGCCCCTGGATCTTTCGCACTATCCATATGGAATTTGCTGACTTGCGGTTTTGTGATCTTTGTACCTTGAATAAAATTATATTTGATTGCTTGCTTATTAGATATGTATCTATCACTGTCACTCATAATAGATAACACTTTAGTCCTCAAACTCTTGTCTTCATTAACTGTTCAGACAATGTGATGTCAACAAATCAAAATGTGTTGGTGCAGTGGATTACATTCTCCCATTGCCATCTGAAATAACACACTAATGTGCTTGTCCCACCAATTGGTGGTGATAATGAAGCGATTGGTCATCCAGGTTGAAAGATTGGGCTGATTGTGATGTGGTTACATACCGGTGATAGGAACAATGATTGTGAGTTCACAGATATGCAGGCAGAAGATGTCAGTCCTTCTACTGACTGTTGCTGTAAGATAAATTTGACCAGACAGCACTTAGAGGTGACCTTTAGTCATTGCTTTGGGTATCCTGGTGATATTAACCAGGTAAAGACCTGTGATTTGATGCTAAGATGTAATTTACCATTGAGGATGGGGGTGTCAAGCAACCTAAACTGTAAATTTGCATTTGTCATCTTGCACATAGCAAGGAATTTGCGATAAGTCATAGCAGTTTGCTTTTTCCAGTCAAGAAAAGGTTTCATATTATCCATAATTGTCTGTTCATTGTCCATAATTGTCTGTTCAGCTGCGTCTTAATCTTGCTTTTCCATTGCCAACATGGTTTTTGTTCACGGCAGCAGCTGCAGGCCTCCTCCCCATAAGGAATCCTTTGGAGTTCATATGCGGCCGAAGCAAAACCACGAAGCACTTCGGGAAGAATATGCAAGATAGCAAGCCCAGACTGGAGGTGAGGATGGCAAAGACCTCCACCGCCACCATGTACTTCCCTTGAGTGCTTAAATATGCTGGGATAAAAGACAGCCAAACAGCCACAAACAGAAGCATGCTGAAGGTGATGTACTTAGTCTCATTGAAGCTATCTGGAAGTTTCCTTGCCAGGAAGGCCATGACAAAACTAACACAAGCCAGGATCCCAAGATATCCCAACATGAGCCAGAAGGCAGTAGGCGAACCTTCGTTGCATTCAAGCAACATTTTCTCATTGTTAAATTTCATGTTGATCTGTTGATATGGAGGAGCTTTACCCAACCAAATGCTGCACAGGAGGAGTTGGACTGAGGGGCATGTTATTGCTATGGAGTTTGGCAGCCTAGGTCCCACCAGTACTCTCATCTTACTGCCTGGCTTTGCAGCGTTGAACACAATGACCACAGTGAGTGTCTTGGCTAGGATGCATGAGACACAGATCGTGAAAACCGTACCGAAGGCTACCTGACGGAACATACAAGTCAGGGTGTCGGGCTGGCCGAGGAACCCAGCAGAGGACAAGAAGGAGAGCATAAGAGCCAAGAGGAGGATGTAACTTAGGGATCGGTTGTTGGCCTTCACAATCGGGGTGTTCCGGTATCTGATGAAAATGGAGAGGATGACGAGGGTGATCAAAAAACCGATGCTGGCAACGCTGCTTAGTGTGATCCCCAAGGCTTCATCAAGATGAAGGAACTCCAGAGTTTTGGGGACACACTGGTCTTGTCTCTCATTGGACCAATGGCTGTCAGGGCACTTGAAGCACTCCCTAGAGTCTGAAATGATATAAACAAGAAGTAAGATCAAAATCCATGCAAGGTTCACAAATGTGTTCTTTAAAATATTCCACAAGTACTGCAATTAGCACAACTGTTCCATTGAGGGACAAGGATAGAGCTTCATCTCAATATTGTAGAAAACTTACAAAGTCCACCCACTCACCAGAGCTGGTTATTGAAGGCTTTTATATATAAATGGAGGTATTATTCAGAAATATTCTTTGCAGTACTTAAAGCTAAAATGCTATTGTTTTCCACAGTTTCTAGATGTGTATTGATTCTAGTAATAAGTATGTTGATAATGTAGATGAATGCACTGAGGAGTAAACCTCTGCGTGAATTCAAGTGGGAGTCCAGGTCTAAATCCTCCTTACCATGCAAGCATGGTGATTTGGAGCTTACAAGGAAATATTCATTGTGAGAAACCTATAAAACTGTAAACAGACTTGGATCAAGTGCCTATACCGGAAAACAGTGAAAGGATAGGTACAAACATGTTAGGAGTGACAAAACTACCCAATTCAAAATCGTTAAAGGCTCCTATCTGATAGAGACTTTTAAACGCAGATTCCTTACCTTAGTATATTACCCATGTTTCAGACTTGATCAGCGCCTCTGCATGCTGGCAAGTGGCACTGATCGGCTCTGAGTTTGTGACTATAATTGGCTGTGGGTCGGCGGCACCTGCGCCAGAAGAGACATATGTAATGCCTGTATGGGGACCACCCCAGCGCGCTGACATCAGTTCTTTTCTTTCCCCACCATCAGTACGGATCCAGAGAGAGCTACATTTTTGGTATATTTTTCAATGTTTTCAAAATTCTTTTTATCTTAGCCCCAGTGTGCTGAAGGGATGTCCCCTAAAAAATTATAGGGTTTAAACCCTGTGGATCCTTTCACAGGCACTCGCCTACCTGATTTGCCTCTGGTGCCTTGAGCCAGGCAACGAATCCAAGGCCTGCCCCGACTGTCGAGCAATAATCCCCAAGGCCATCTGGGAGTGCGCCCTCAAGCTCTCCTTCTGATTGATCATTGGTTAAGGCCCACAAACAATCCAATAAGTCGAAGCAGTCTTCAAATTCACTGCGCAGGTCTAAATGTTCAGACAAGGCACTGGAACGATGCCACAGATTTAGGCCCCCTACCACACGTTAGCTGCAGAGCCTTAGTTCAGGTCTGCTTCACGCCTCCCAGAATTTCCTAGAACCGTAACGATCCTGCCCAGCTAAAATAATTTTATGAGGCCATGCACTTCATATATGGGCTGGTGCCCCAAGTGGATTCCTATCAGAGAATTCACCCTCTACATTAGTCAGACCCTTTGAATCGATTCCTATATATGGAGCGGCTCTGGTCATGAGTATTCAACCTTCACCTTGTGGTAATGTAACAAACATAGTGCAGTGGGGTCGTGGACTCTGTGTCAAGAAGCCCTGCATCTCTGGTCATGGCTGGAATGGCAGAACTTATTTCTGGTCGTGCAACATCTGGCAGGCTCCCTGAATGCCAGTGTAGACAAACTCAGCCACTGGTGCCTTGTGGACCAGGAACAGAATCTCCATCTGGAGGTGATGCAAGGTCTCTTCAGTAACTGAGGAGAACCTCAGTTACATCTACTTGCCACCATTGAGACTGCACAATGTCAGCATTTCTATTCACTGGTATTCCAAGGTAGCTCTCTCTCAGAGCCACATTTTATCTCAAGTAGAATTCAGACCTTCTGTACACCTTTCTGCCAATATCACTTCTGGCCAGAGTTTTCAAGAAAATTGGGAACAACCAGGCAAAAGTCATTCTTGTGGGTCCGGGTTGGGCACAGAGAGTATGTTGTCCTGAATTCCTGAGTATGATTATCGGTCCTCCACTCATGCTGACCCTCTGGAAGATCTTCTGACGCAGCAACAGGGTATGGTTCTACATCCGAACCTGCGCAGACTCCTCCTTCATGCGTGGTGATAGAGCGGTGACAACTGACAGTCTTTTTGATAAATCGTATTATTAACGTTTGTATTATACAGCGTAGAAGAGTGATAGATACATATTTTGCTCAATACAGAGCAGATCAACAATTAGAAGGCATCAGTAAGTATAACATTTCTCAGTATTTGTACGGCTCTTCATTAACCCCACACAATCGGCTTAGGCTCAAAACTCACATGCGTAATACTTATCCCCTTCTATCCACTCCCTGTCTGGTCCTTAGAATCCCTGGAAATCCCTCCAAACCCCCCAGCCATTTTCCCATTTTTGAGGCATCCCCTCTCTTGGCACACCACCTGCTCTGCTCTCTGACATCAGTCCATATCAGACATTCAATCTTCGATGGTGAGGGGTTCTATCTTGCCATTTGACAGGCTATATTTCAGTTGTCCACTTCAGCTGCCATTGTCACCCAGATGTTCTGACATTTTGGCCAAGGTTCTTCTCCCAATATATTCAGCAGAATTCAGCAAAACTGTGCCAGACGTTATTCGAGTCAACACCTCTGTTATCTGCTTCCAATGGTCTTGGATCTGAGGACAGCCCCATGAGATATGGAACAATGTACCTTCCTGGCCACAGCCTCTCACAAATTGCGGGTCCACTGCCTCCCCAGGCCTAAAAAGGACAGTTCTGGAATAATTAGATCTGTGCAGGATCTGTAATAGGACCAGAGGAAATCTGGTCCTGATAGCAATTTCTCTGGGCCTTTAGAATTGCTACAGTCCCTGACTTGTCAAGTCACCCTTCCATTTATCTCTTAAATGTGTTAATAAGTCTGGGGAGTTATTAAGTAGCTTCCTATAGACCAACAAGATATCTATGCTTGGCATGGGATCTGCCACGAACCGGTTTTCTAGAAGAGAATATTCTGTTAACACAAACCCCCTCCTGAAAGTGGCATCTCATAGCATTACTCAATTGCAGGTGTCTGTTACGCTCAGTTTCGAACATGTATCCCTGACATAGCTCCATAATGGATATTAAAGCCTTTTCCATCCATACATTGCCTAGATGTTCTATCCCAATTAGTTCCCACCTTGAGAAGCCATTAAAGCCTCCCGCCTCTTTCAGCAGGTCTCTGTGCGACAATGGGGTCTGGCCCATATGTTTACTGTGCCCCTCCAAAAATTGTGTTGCATCCCTCCAGGCCCTGACAACTGCCTGTGTATGTGGTGGCAGGCTCCGCCCTCTTCGTCACTGCTAAAGGATAGTTATGTACTTCCCTTGGCCCATCGCATATCTATCTGCATGGTGGGTGGGTCCCTGCCTATCTGAGAAGACCCAATCATTAATCACGATTAATTGCATCACCCAATAATACATCTGGATATCAGAGACACCCAAACCTCCTTCACATTCTCCCCTCTGCAGTTTACGCAATGCAACCCTGGGGATAGAGCCATTCCAGAGTAGTGTACGGACTACCTGGTCTATTTTCCGAAACGTGGCCATTGGAATATGGAATGAAGTGGTCTGCCATATGTACATTAATCATGGGAGGGTCATCATCTTATAAAGTGAAGCACTTCCCGCCAATGAGTGTTGCAAGCTGCGCCAATGGACAACGTCACCTCGTAGCCTATCAAGTTGGGGAAGTACATTGAGGCGGAGAAATTCCTGTGAATCCCAGGTAACATTGATGCCTAAAAACTAAAACCCATTCTGTATCACTGGCACCGCACAGTCTGAAGGAGGTTCTGACCCCCACCAAGTTGGAAAGCCACTGATTTGGACAAAATGTATCTGATAACCTGAATGGCCACCGAATTCATCAAATAATTATAGTAATCTACTTATAAATAGCTATGGTTGTGTCACATTTAAGAGAATGTCATCTGCATAAAGAGATATACATTCTTCCCACTCTCAAACTGTCGCAACTGTTTAATCAGTGGGTCCTGTCATACCCACACTGTCAATGGTACAAGAGACAACATAAAAGTCATTGGTGACAGGAGGCAACCTTTTTGCGTACCCATTTGCAGTATAAACTCCTGGGATTCTACTCCATTGACCCTGACTCTAGTCGGGGGGCCTGGTGCAGAAGCCTAACCCACTTGCAAAAGTTTGGGCTGATGCTTATCCTTGTCAACACTGCAAAGATATGCTATAAAAAACCATCCAGTGTCCAGGGCCAACAAAGTGACCTGCTATGAGTAGGGTGGCTCTGTCAAGTCGAACACCACATAGAGGTGCCTTAGGTTAAGATGAGTAATATGATAGGACATAAAGTCTGATTGATCCGGTTCTATCATTGTGGTGATTACTCCTCGCAGTCTAGTATCGAGTGCCTTAGCAAGCACCTTCAAATTCACATCGAGGAGCGATATTGGTTAATAGGAGTTGAAGTGCGTTGTCGGTTTGCCTACCTTATGAAGAACAATGGTTGTGGCAAGACGTTGATCTCTTGGCAGGCAGTCATCCCTCCTTGCGCGCCTTCTGAAACATATCAAAGAGAGGTATAGCCACCCCAGCTGCACAGATCTTATACAGCTCCAGAGGTAGGTCATTGGGGCCCACCACCTTCTTAGATTGCAAGTCCAGAAGGGCGGCTGCTACCTCATCCTCTGCCAGATCTGCATCCAACACATTTCTTTCTTCCTGCAAAATTGTCCACAGTTCGATGTTTTGCAGAAAGGTGGTACAGTACGTTTCAGCCCCAAGTACCACGGAGGAGTATATAGCTTCGTAGTAGGCAGCGAATGTCTCCACTATGGCACCATTGAGTACTTAAAGTATCCATGCTCTTTCTCAATCCCTTTGGTTAACCAAGGCAACAGTTTGCCGGCCTTATCACCTACATCGTAAAGGTGATGTTGCATTGCCAAGACACAGGTTCTAGCTCTATTCTCGGCAAGGGCATGAAGTGCATCTTATTTGATCCTCAACTGATGACCCAAGCTCTCTGTGCTATCTGCCACCGCTTTTTCTTCAAGCGCCAACACCTACTCCTCAATGGTTTCATTCTCAAGCTATTGATCTTTCTTTTCCACCCTATGAATGGTTCTACAGTACGTTTTTGTATGCTTCCCCGAAGACACAGGTGGAGTCTATGGAACACTGATTTTCTTGAAAGTATAAAGTGGTCCTATTTCTAATTTTATCCTTCATTCCCCTGTCTAGGAGGTACCAGGTACCAATTTCTGGGAACAACTAGGATGTTTTTAGAAGGACCTTTCAGTAGAACCCCAACAGGGAGTGGTCCGAAATGCCTCTTGCATAAATTGGCACGTTTTGAAATAATTTCTTTACATGTGCTGAGTATCTCCAAGGGCTTGAAGTAGAGCTTGCCTCCTGTTCTGAAGTCACAGAGACCGCAAAGACTTCACTGACCTCTGGGTACCTCCTCTGGAACCGTGGTTTCAATTGCCACAGAGTGGGTAAAGCAACTGACTTCGTTGCTGGGTCTGTGTCCTGAAGGCAATGCAGAGGGCACCGTCTGCATCTCACACCACAACCCTGGTCTCACCAATGACGATGACCGATGCTGCTGCTACCGAGCCGCTGCTTGCACTCTGACTTGTGAGCACCGCACTTTGCACTGCCTAGCTTCACGTCGCCACCCTGGTCCCACCAATACCATTGTTGCGTGTGAGTTCCGTGACCGCATCATGTCTTGGGGGCACCGCTCGTAAGTCTCACGATGCATCACCCTGCCCCATACCGTAGTCCAGACCAACGGACTCCAGCTCTCCACAACCAGCTCTGTCGCCTGCACCGTGATCTGTCAGCACAGCAACGAGCACCGTCGCCACTCCGCACTGCACCGCAGCCCTGGTCTCACGATGCCGCTGGACAACCGTCACCAAGACGCTGCCCGCCCCAAGCCTTCAGGACACTGCACCGTGCACCACTGGGCTTCGCATGCCAACCGTGACGTTTGCCACAACCGGCTTGCACCAACGTGTCAGCCACAACAAAAGGTACTGTTTACAAGTCTGCCGACACCCTGACCGGCGCGGTCAGATGGAACTGTTGGATTCTGTTGTTTTCAGTATTGCGGTAGCCCCGGCACAGAGTACTGACTACAAGGAACTGCATTTTTAAAGTATTCTTGCAAATTGCACCCTTTTAAGTGACTGTATGTTAGATTTTTTATTGTTTTGGTCATGTTTCAAAATATATAAAATATTGGATATTTTCCTCAACTGGTATGGTGTCCTTTTGTAGTGTTTGCACTGTATTACTGTTGGTTATGTTCAAATGCTTTACACACTGCCTCTGAGATAAGCCTGACTGCTTATGCCAAGCTACCAAGAGGGTGATCAATGGGTATTTTAGGAGTATAACTTCCTTATCCTGACTAGGAAGAAGCGTCCCTTCTTGGACAAAGGGACCTACGTCTGCCAACTAGAGATGCCCATTTCTAACAAACAATAATACTGAGTAATACCTACACAAAGGACTCTTATAAGAGACCTGATAGCAGTACCAGTCATTATAAGTTAATCTAGCAAGAGCAAATTATAATGCCTTCGTCAATCCTCAAAGGACCGAGGTGTGGGGCAACCACTAATTGGACTTTAGACATTTTAAGCCACAGTATATAAATAAGCAAATACAGGGTCATAATTAATCTGCTCATGTGTCCACCAAGTGATGTAGAAATTGACGTCCTTTTGGGGAGTCCTGTCATTTCAGTGTAGTCCCTGACCTTGAATCATAGGTTCTTTTAGTCTTAGTCCCCTGCCGATGCACCGGGCACCAACCTTCAAGCCAGTTCCAGGCCTCCTCTGGGGTGGTGAAATGTCATGTTTTGCCATCATCAGTAACACAAAGCCTGGCTGAATAAATCATCATATGTCTTTGTCACTTTACTGCCTCAAAGCTCCGTCTCTGCCTCTGTAAGGCAAAATCTGGAAAGAATTTGACTGTTGTGTTGTCGATCCATAGATTGCCATGGACTGGTGCAGCCTGAAGAATTGTGGCTCGATCTCTGTAATTAAATATCCTTGCAATTATCCTGCGCGGGGGCACCTGTTTCGGCCAAGGGCCCAAAGCTCTATGCACTCGTTCAATAGAGAAAAAGTTAGATAGTCTTTCATGTGAAATGTATTAAGAAATAAATCTTCTCAGAATGGGTCTACACTTGGCACTACGGTTACTTCAGGGACCCCTACAACCCTCATATTATTCCATTTGGATCTGTATTCCTGGTCAGCGATCTTGCAAGTGAAGATTGCATTGTTATTATTATCCATTTGTAAAGTGCAACATACATCAGGCAGGCATCTTGGCGCTATAAGACATCACCAGTTGATGAGGAGAGAACTGCTTTCTACTCCAATAGCCTCATTTCATTTACTTACTAGTCTGACTTCTACTCTACCATTAATTCATTCCTAGAAAGAACACATTTTTACATTCTTCCTGAAACTCAGAAGACTTCCAATTGCTCTAAGAGGAGGGGGCAACTTGTTCCAGAGTAGCAATGCCTTGTATTTAAAGGCTCTCCCGCCCATCCTAGCTTTCTTGCTTCTACATATACAGACTAGGTTTGCTGTTGAAGATCTCAGTGTTCTTTCTGGTTTGTAGATGCAAAACATCTTTTGTAGGGCTGCAGGGCCTAAGCCATATGGACTGTACACATAGCTTTAAAGATGCTTCTTTCTTTTATTGGTGGCCAGTGAAGATCTTTTAAGGTTCCAGAGGCTTGTATTGATTTATTAAGTACCAATTTGCCTGCCATATCTGCTCTATTCCTGACATTGGCCTGTAGCAGATTAACATCTGTTGTGACTGTATCTAATTTTGGCTTTAGTGTACCGCTCAAGCCCTTTATTGCTGCCATTATTTTTCGCAAGGTAGGTACTTTTTCGGGTTGAGGGTTCCGTCCCCCATCGTCGTCTGCATTCTGGGAGGTTCCTCCCGGAGTTGCCATAATCATAGCGTACTTAGCAAGCTTATTGGACTGTGTGAGGTTGGCCCTACAATTTCTGACCATTGCCTTAAAAGACTAGATCTCTGGTGGGTTGCTCTGGGTCTGTCCCACTCCCAGGGTTGTACCACTTTTGTTGGTCCCATTATGGAAGTAGCCGCTGAATCACTGGTTAGCCAGTATGCGATAATTATGGGCTCTACAGCATGTCTCCCCCCAATTACCTAGGCCCCAACAGGCAAGAATGCCGGCAGGTACTGAGGGTTCAAAACCAATGGGATGCTGTTGATATTGGAGACTTTCACCAATTTTAATAAACAAAGTGGACGAACCCACTAGTCAAGGCAACTCAGTTTCACTTTTCGAGTGCCAGAAACTGACTAAGTTTGTAAAAAGAACTTTCTCCCACCAACCTAGTTGGTGGCATGCTTCATCATTGGGTTGCCAGCCGGGTAGCCGAAGGCCACCCATTTGTGCTTCAATGCCTGATTACGCTAGAAAATCAAGGAACGGGGTTAAGCCCAAATCACCCTCCTATACATGAGCAAGGGACATCAAAAGATGTATATAAACAAGAAGTAGTACAGAGCGATCAATTCAACATTTATTTGCATACAAGGTACAACTAATAACCCTGATGTTCAATATAGTATTTACATATCCTATATATCCATAAGTCAAGACAGAATATATACGTGTCAAGTGACGAGGTAGGGCACAAAATAACATAAATGTATATATATACTTGATAGAGACTCCACAACTAGGAAACACTCTAACTCACATTCATGTCTATATACAATGCGTAATACAATATATACATCACATGTACAATATATACAATACATACACAAGCCAAAATTATTTTATACAGAAAAAAATGTTTATGTATACCCTAAGTGAACACAAAAAAATCTCACAGTTTACACTCCTAACT
This sequence comes from Lissotriton vulgaris, assembly GCF_964263255.1. Taxonomy (NCBI): domain Eukaryota; kingdom Metazoa; phylum Chordata; class Amphibia; order Caudata; family Salamandridae; genus Lissotriton; species Lissotriton vulgaris. The sequence goes on from NC_141700.1 coordinate 707,982,997, forward strand.
CCAAGTAGTACACTCAAAGGAAGTCCTAAAAGCGCCAGAGGTGCAACACCCCTAACTAATTATTTTTGAAGGCGCTTATATCTTAATTTGGACCAACTCAACACTTAGGGGACTCGTCATCAAAGTGTCTATCGCCTGATTACAGCAGAGCAGGATTGGTGTCCACGGCCCCGCAGAGCAGCTATCAAGCAGAATCACCCAGCGTGGTCGCGGGGCTGCCCAAGATCTCTCGATAGGCCGCAGGGGAGGGGACTCTCGAGTCAAAAGAGAACCTGCTGAATGCATTAAACGAAGCCGTATAATTGATCAGGTCCTTCCGGCCATCCGCTAAAGGCCTCTCCTGTCCCTAGTAGTCCAATGTTCACCTGGCTCACCGTTCCCCCCCCCAGGTGGGCGCATTGTCTTCCCACACACTACATTCTCACTGTTGTCACTCTTGTAACCACTCCCGGCAGTGCAGCACTGTGAGCAGGCCACTTTTGACGCGCTCACCACTCCCAGGCTCCGCTTCATTTTTGTAATTGCCGCTTTCCCTACATGGTCTCTGTGATAGAGCCACCCCCATCTCACCACAGGGATCTCCCAACAGCGGGATCATCCCCAATTTGGCCCAGGGATTGTTTGTGATTGTTGCTGATCTTCCTACCACTGGTACTTTATGGATGATGATGGATTTTGAGTGATTAAATCACTGGCTGCTGCGGAGTTGGCTCAGTGTGTACAATCTTGGATGGCCACGCCAATCCAACTGACAGTTTTTTACCTTCATTTGGAAACCTGTGTGTAGTTATTCAGGCAGCTAGGCATCCCTCAACAAAAACTCTATACACCTGATGTTGGGATAAGTTCATGGCTTGGTGCACTGACAAGCAAGTCGAGTCTCTTTCCACACCTTCGTCCGAGGTATTATCGTTAGCCTGGCAAGGCCTTGCTTTGGGCACAGTTAAACTGTTTCTTTCAGTTACATCAACTTTCTTATGGTTTCCGGATCACCCCTTCCTGTTCAAGTCACCAGATTTGAATAGTTTTCTGAAAGGACTCCAGCATGTTTCATCCCAAACCCTTCATTATGCCCCAGTGGAACCTTAATTTGGTTTTTGCATTTTTTATGTGCTTGCCCGAACATAGTCACCCTCTGTCTCTTGACAGTCAAAACGTTTTTCTTAGTTGCCATTACATCAGGTAGGGGGGTGCTTTCTGTGCACCCTCCATCCACTAACTTCTTTTCAGGCAAACTAGTTGTCCGTGCTGGGGTCCCCGGAGCAAAGAAAGGGAAAGCCATATAGAAATGGATTATCTCTGGATGGATTGTCCTCTGCATTAAGATCAGTTGTGCACTGGCTAAGAGGCAACCTGAGGGCTGGCAGCTTCATTTCACCAGAGCCAATCCTAGATCTCTGTCAGGCAGTAACGTGGGCATCTCTGAACACATTTACTAAACACTAATCAGGTCCATTACGACAGGCACTTTGCCCTTTTGGTCCAACGGGACTTCTTAGCATGAATCTGTTCAGAGACCCACCTCTGGGGAGGTATTGCTTGGGTACCTATTCCAAGGTACGATGAACAAGTTTCTTTCCTTTGGTAAGACACTCTATCTAACTGCAGATTCCGTACCAATCCACCCATATTCCCTGCTTCTGTGATTTTCTTTTTCTAGAAAGCTCCCTTTAGGTCTTTAGTGTCTGCACACTGGTCCACCAGCCTTCTGACATTGCTCTGTGCTTCTGGTGCAGATATTTCACCAAAAGAAATTGATGTCAGCTCGTTGGGGGAATGCCTACATAGGCACGGCTCACGTCCTTTCTGGTGCAGCCAACTCAGAGCAATCGATGCCACCTACTGGCGCACATAGGTACTGTTCAAGATTTGCTGGATCCAGTTTGAGGATTGGGGAATATTTTAGGGTAAGGAATCTGTGACTAGATTGTCTCTACTAGATGAGTTACCCAAGGTAAGTAACTTGTTCCTCAAAAGGAAGGAGATGTTTTAGGTTGACTAAGTCAGTAAGACACCCCCGAAGTTGTTTGGCACTTCATCACAGCTACTAGGAGCACATTTATGAATTTCCAAAGAAACTGCCACATAGCAAGTGCCCAGAGATGTCCAATACTGACTATGCCTTTATTTGACTGTGGAACCATTTAAACTGTGAGTAATGAGACTCATTATGCACAGGCTTAGTGCAGTCGGTAAAATTGAAAAGAGCAGTGGTGGTGGGAAAAAAATAACAGATCAGTTGAGGAAGTCCACTCACCAAAAGCCCTTTTCTGTATGTATATTATGTATGAATTTGTTTAGTAAAACAATAGTTTGGTGGTGCAGCTAATGCTTCCTAAAAGGCCAGACCTAAAAAAACAATTATTAGAGTGGAGAGAAAGAAGTGGGTGCCAAGTGGGGAGGGGCAGGGGATCAATGCGGGACTGTGGGTAAATAGGAAAAAAAACAAGCAGGAAGAGGAATGGCGGGGAGGAGCTTGGGAGCAAGGGGGAAAAGCAACACAGAAAGTGAGGGGAGTGAGGAAAGTGAAGGGTGAAACAGTACATGGGAAGAAATAAAGACAACACGTGCATTCCCATGGAATGCCTAAAATAAAAGAAAAAAGTAGTTCCCTGAATGAAAGCAGTGTCAACAATGGAAGAATCCTTGTCAACCAGTCAGAATATTGTGAAACCGAAATGCAACTGACTTGGACAAACCCATGAATAGGAAGAAAATAAACAACAAATCAAGAGGAGACACCCAGTGATGCAGGTAACAAATAAGGGGCTAACCCAAACCTTAGTCTAGAAACAATAGGTCTTGGTAAGCTAAAATTATTTGTATCTCAGACATAACAAAAATCTTACCTAGTGAGGAGTTATATATGGGATTGGAGCTAAGACTGTGAAAAAATGGACGCTGATGGATGCTTCCTTGAGTCTAAGACCTGCCAATAGGGCAGCTAAAGCTGACCAATGGTTGCATCTCAAAAGATGAGGGCTAAGCCATTTCTTAACGAAAGTTGGTGAATTAATTAGTATAGGTACAGGGAGAATGATCATGGTTTTAAACACAATGCAATCTTTAACAGTACCCAGTGGAGGAATGGAAGGAGGCGGGTTGCATAGCTGAAGCAAGGGCCATTAACAATCATACAGGTAGTTTGATTTTCCACAGATTGTAGCCCCAGCAGCTTATACCTGGGGATGCTCAAATAGACGAAGTTACATAGCCATGTCCAGAACCGGATGTATGATGTTACAACGCATACTTTTACCACGCATACCTTTACAATGCGGTTTTTACAACGCATGCCTTTACAACGCATAGCGCTTTGGGGTGCTGGATAGTGAATAGTTTAATTTACTATTCCAACACCATTCCCCGTGGACACTAGGGAAGGTGTTGGATAGTAAATTAAACTTATTCCCTATCCTAGAGCAATGCGTTGTAATGGTTTGCGTTGTAAGGACTGCGTTGTAATGGTAGGTCATTGTAAAAGTTTCGTTGTAATGGTTGTATACCCCAGAACCCCTAGGGGCAGCCTTGTCTGGTCTTTGACCCCCTGGTTTAGGAAAGAAACAATTTTACCAAGGAGGCACTGTATGTGTACTTAGAAACTATAACAGAAATCTGAGATTGTGTTACAGTATCCTCAAATGTATCCCTCAATTTATGTACAGAAGGGGCAAGTGAAGAATAAGGGTCCCTATTTATTGACCAGTAATTATCCAGTGTGGGTCACACACAGTTGTCAAGAATAACCAAAAAGTCATGTTGTAACTGAGATTTGCCAATTTGTATGATTTTATATATGTAGTGAACATGGCTCACTTCTAGCCAAAAATTTACATTTCCGCTCTCTTCTATATATAGAGAATTGTTTATGTAACTAACAAGAACGGCTCCTCATGCCGGTTGGATTATTTTTCTGTATCTGTGCTTAGGTATTTGTTTATGTTTTAGGAATGTCTGTATGCGGAGTTGATTTTAAAGATATCTATTATGCATTGTCACATTAGAGATTTTGAAAGAACACTGGTCACTTCATGTAGCGGTTGTGCAGAGCGGAAACTAGCAGAACATTCCTGCTTGTGTGGCATCAATACTGACTCTGGGACCACAATCCAGAGCATTTCCGTGGAAAGAGCGCCCGACACCCTCTTTCTTACATCTAGAACTATGAGAATACACATGTTTCTGAGTATACACAAGGTGCTTGCTGCTGGACCTGGCTCACTCTGCAGGGTCACCCCAAACTTTTTGCCTTCACTCCCTTCCTTTGCAGAACCCGTTTTCTTTACGGGCTTTTAGGATGCTGTGCACTTTACCACTGCAAACAATTGCTAAGGTGCTTGTGCTCTCTCCTTCCAGCATGATAAAATTGGCATACACCCATTTTGGGCCAGTTCCTGGACCCTTGATGGCATCAAACTGTACTTCTAAAGAAAAGGTGAAAATCCTGAAGTTTGGGCTCCTAACAACTGCAAACTGGCAATTTTACACCAACACTGCCACCTGCAATGACTGCCAACGTGAAGACCCTGTGAGACCTGCTCTTTGCGCCGACAGTGACCACCAGCGATCACCAGCAATGTGAGAGTTACACTTCATGCAACAGCAACAACAGCTTGCGATGTCCGCAACTTAAAGCTCCAGCAGTGATCATGCCAGGCACTGGATCACCTCTTTGCACTTCAGAAACGACCATCCACAGTGTTAGGAATGCACTATGTCCTACAGTGACAACCATCCACAGCACTTTCCCTGCACCTTGCGGCCTCCTCCACCTTGAACAGAACTCTTTGTGCCGGAGTTAGAAAGTAACTTTTAGCAGGGCTAACTAGGTCCCTATATCTTGACCGTGCTCAATCGCAGTCGGCCTCAACTTATGATTTTGCCCTAGTTTAGTGTGAACAGATTTCCACTGGTGGCACTTTGTGCTTGTAGGTGCTCTTTTCACTGCAAACGTTTTTAAGTTGAATATCCCTGGTTCTAGTGATTGCATTTTTGCCTGTCTGATATAATTTTATTAATTAAAATGTACTCAAGGTTTCTAAATTTGTTTGCGATTTTTATTGTGTTGTCTTTTTACTTTATGACTGCCTTTGTGGTGCATAAATAACTTGACACATGGCCTCTAAGTTCAGCCTGACTGCTTTTCTGCTAAGCTACCAAAGGGTTAAGCACAGGTTACTTTACTGAATTTTGTTGTTCACCCTGACAAGGATTGTAGTTGTTGCCTGAGTGAGGCTTCCTCCCCCTCAATCAATAACACAATTAGTAACACTCACCAAAATAGTGATATCATCTTTTTGGTGAGAGTGATCACAAGGCTAGGTATTTCCTAGGGTGAAGCACCTTCACCCCGCATCCGTGACTCCGCATGCTGTCACAACGCGGTCGTTACAACGACCGCTTTGTGACAACGCATACCATTACTCCGCAAGTCATTACAATGAGTTGCGGAGGGGGGGAGGTGTTGAATTTAAAATCAAACACCTTCCCTAAAGTCCGCACAGACTGGAGTTGGAATAGTACATTTTACTATTCCAACATCCAGCGCCCCCCCTCCGCAAGTCGTTGTAACGACTTGCAGAGTAATGGTATGCGTTATCACAACAAAGTCGTTGTTACGACCGCGTTGTGACAGCATGCGGATTAATTACATGCGGAGTGAAGAGGCATATTCATTTCCTAGTGATCAGCTGTATGGTTGCTTGGGCACAGTCTGAGAATCATCAGAAGAAACAGGCAAATCATACAGCAGAACTCCTGTGAGAACCATTCCCTACCTGGAAATCCAACTGCAGATTCTTTGGGGATGAGAATGGACTTTCATTATAGAGCCATTTGCCCACATCCAGTTAGCTAGTACCCTGAGGTGAAAGTGCACTCACCTGTTTGATTTGTGATCTCTCCTGGTGAACATGGGACACAGTCAAAGCAGCATCTCGGGGCCCCAGGGCGCACAGCTTTCCGGAATCCGGGGACACAACTGCTGCTGCAGGCTGAGTGTGGAACCTTGCAGAAGAAAACAGGAAAAGCTGTAATCAAGACAAGCTGGGTGGGTAACAGTAAAGCAGAGTAACTCCTGAGGAGTCATCCCTTGGTTAGAGTCATATCTAGCACTGACACCTAACAAGAACCAGTTAGGAATAGAAAACAAAGACATTACATTCCTACACTCAAGAGGTATCTGCAAGCATATGGAATTAAAAAGAGATCCCTCTTACACTGGTGTGGTATGGAGATCCCGTGTTTGTTTGCCAGTGGCTTCAAGTCGCGGGTCACTGGCACTCATTCTCAGGACTTTGTATGGACCACAGGCAGCTCAGATCCCTTGAAGTATTGTATCTTTATTTAGAGTTACTTGCAGCGGAAAAGAGAACAATCATTTTAGTTGTTTAATTAAGGCAGGACTCCTTCCTCTTTGAGATCGGGGATCTCTTGTTGCCTCCTCTCTGCTTCGCTCCTGCTCCTTTCTGCTCATCTTGCCTTCCTCCAACCTCTTCTCACTTCCAGAGCACAGGTGTGGTTCCACCCTCTGCCATGAAGTGCCTGGTAATTTTGTCAGCCCAGCCCCAGGAGGGAGGAGGGGGGCAAGTGTGAAGCACTGCTGTTTTTTGTTACTGGGGGCCGATATTGCAGCACTGCTGCAAAACAGGCCCCCAGTAACAAAATCGGCCCCCACTGATGCAGACCTAGACCCCACTCAGCCAGCCTCACAGGGAAATGCCAACGCCTGCTACAGCCAGTCCGGTCCTAAGTGCTGCCCAAGTAAGTCAGAAGCCGAGACACTACAGACCTGTACATACTATTCATAACTGACGTAGACCTAGCACAAGAGAGGGAAAGGCAGAAAAGGAAGAAAGTAGGAGTAGTCAACAGATAGGAAAACAGTGAGGAGAAGTGTGGTTCAATGGTTAGAGCGGCCGACCCTGATACAGAGGTCTAGCCCGGGACCAGGGTTCAATTCCTGCTTCGGCGGGTCTTGGGCTCAATTTCCTCGGACCTGATAATTCTCGCCTCGGTGCCTATTCTAATCATGGGTCCCACTCTGCAACACTGGGCAATAGCTTGCTTAATCTCCACAACGGCCCCAACAACACTAGAATGCCTGGCTTCACCTTGGGGGTGCCCAGGAGTGGGCACTTCACAGGGACAAGCCCGAAAGGGTTCCACAGCGGTATGCGTACAAGCGCCGAGATACCCTCATGGGTCGATTTGTGCGCTATACATGTACTACATTTACATTTACAAAGGGAGAAGTCATGGATGAAACCGAAACTGCATGAAAGGCATCGCGATGTTGGACGTGTATGGGGAAGGAAGATGGAGACACTAGATGGAATCAAGATGAAACACCAATGAATTGGTGATCTCTTAGTAGAACTCCCTACCCCAACGCCGGAAACAACGACATCACCCCTTCGCAAGACCTCTGCAACTCCCTCGCTTCCTACTTCCACAACAAGATCGCTGACATACACGACAGCTTCAGCACTCAAACGACGCACGCCATGACCGCAGGACCTCCACCCACCACCACCCTCCGCGCCTGGACCCCAGTCAACACCGAAGACACCGTCCATACGATGAACTCCGTCCACTCCGGATCTCCAACCGACCCCTGCCCTCACCACGTCTTCAACAAAGCCGACGCTGTCATCGCACCCCACCTGCGGGACATCATCAACACCTCATTCGACACCGCCACCTTCCCCGAGAGCTGGAAGCACGCCGAACTCAGCGCTCCACTGAAGAAACCTACAGCAGACCCCACCGAACTCAAGAATTACCGTCCCATCTCGCTCCTCCCGTTTCCTGCCAAAGTCATCGAGAAGACCGTCAACAAACAGCTGGCCACCTTCCTCGAGACGAATGGATCCCTCGACCCATCGCAGTCCGGTTTCCGTGCCAACCACAGCACCGAGACCACCCTCATCGCCGCCACCGACGACATCCGAGCCCTGATGGACAACGGGGAAACAGCGGCCCTCATCCTCCTAGACCTCTCCGCGGCTTTCGACGCGGTCTGCCACCGCACCCTAGTTCAGCGCCTCAGCAACGTCGGAATCCAGGAGAAGGCGCTGGAATGGATCGTCTCCTTTCTCGACGGAAGAACACAAAGAGTCCGCCTACCACCGTACAAGTCAGAGGCCACCAAAGTCATCTGCGGCGTCCCTCAAGGATCCTCACTGAGCCCGACTCTCTTCAACGTCTACATGAGCCCCCTCGCGGCCATCGCACGCCAACACAACCTCAACATAATCTCCTACGCCGACGACACCCAGCTGATCCTCTCCCTGACCAACGACCCCGCCGCCGCCAGAGCCAACCTGCACGAAGGGATGAGAGAGGTAGCCGAGTGGATGACGACGAGCCGCCTGAAGCTGAACACAGATAAGACGGAGGTCCTCATCCTGGGCTCCTCGCCCTCCGCCTGGGACGACTCCTGGTGGCCCCCCGCCCTGGGCACCGCACCCAAACTGACGGACCACGCACGCAACCTGGGTTTCATCTTGGACTCCTCCCTCTCCATGACCAGGCAAGTCAACGCCGTCTCCTCGTCATGCTTCAACATCCTGCGCATGCTGCGGAAGATCTTCTGGTGGATCCCCACAGAGACCAGGAAGACCGTCACCCAGGCCCTCGTCACCAGCCGACTGGACTACGGCAACGCACTCTACGCCGGAACCACCGCCAAGATCCAGAAGAGGCTCCAGCGCATCCAGAACGCCTCAGCCAGACTCATCCTCGACATCCCACGACACAGCCACATCTCCGGACACCTAAGAGACCTGCACTGGCTCCCGGTCAACAAGAGAATCACCTTCCGCCTCCTCACCCACGCACACAAAGCTCTCCACGACCAAGGCCCGAGCTACCTCAACAACCGACTCAACTTCTACGCTACCAAACGCCACCTCCGATCCGCCAGCCACGCCCTCGCCGCCGTCCCACGCATCCGCAGAGCCACCACAGGAGGAAGGTCCTTCTCCTACCTGGCCGCCAAGACCTGGAACTCCCTCCCGGCCGACCTGCGCCTGACCCAAGACCACCTCTCCTTCAGGAAGAAGCTCAAGACCTGGCTGTTCGAGCAGTAGCGGCACCCCCCCCCCCCCCCCCCCCCCCCAAAGCGCCTCGAGACCCTACGGGTAGGTAGCGCGCTCTATAAATGTCTTTGATTGATTGATTGATTGATTATGACTGCCAAGGTAAGCTTTTTGTGAACGGAGACGATTGAAAGCAGCAATGCAAAATACTTTTGGTTTAAAATAGAGATATTTCTTAATGGGCTCACTTACTTCAACACAAGGTATTGGGAATTTGGGGAGAAATGTTGGATACATTTTCATTCATATTGGGTATTAGTTTTTTGATTAACTGCTTGCAAAAGTCCAAAATCTTGGCCTGAAATAAAATGCAGATGTGTATATGACTTTACAAATTTGCACAGTGGTCAGAAATCATATAATGTTCTCCATAGAGATGAACGTCCCAATATAAGGAGGCTCTGTAGAAAAAAAGAAAGTGGCCCTCATTGTTTTACTGTACTCCTGTTGGGCAGTTATGCCCCAAGCTGTTTGTATTGCCCCAATCTTTTGAGTACCCTCTCTCTCAGGCAATGCTCAATCCATCTCACCTGCTGCTGCCCTCCATGCCACACAATAGCCGTCTCGTTTATTTTAAAGTCCTGTCCTTTGGGGGCGGTCAGGTCAAAGCTTCCCACTTTTATGTAGTGGACATTCCCAGCTGCGTCCACCTGCCAGTTCAGGATGTCGAAGACTGGGGGTGGGTCACCATGCATGTCAAAGTAGACTTCTTCCCCATCTTTGTTTCGGAAGCGCCCTTCCTTCAGGTAATGGAAAAGCTGTTGGCGAACAAATATTGCTTCAAACAACCCTGAAAATATAAGACTTTTCTATGGAGCAGCATTCACCTACATGGGCTTAGCCATAAAGAAATATGAACCTTCTGACATTTTTTATCTCTTCAAATGAATTATAATGGACGCAACATGTCATGATATTTAAATTTACATAGTTTGACTCGACAATTAATGTATTGCCTTTCTTAAAGCATCTTTGGAGATCTTGCAGTGATTCAGTTAACACTTTCTGAAAAAGTAAAAATACTTTTCTCATTTTCTCTTTACCTGCCAGGGCTTAATTTCTCGGAGGCGGGAGCAGGCGCCCTGTGCAAATGGTCCCGCACCTGGCTTGCAGTGGATGAGGTTGTGTAAGGCATGAGCGATGGCATAGACAGAGTTGTAAACATTGTAGGTGAACCTGAAGTTGTCCACATCAAGGATAGTTTCATCTAGAGATCTTGGATTTTCGTGGCCAGTGCAGGCAGGTGAATCCTTGTCCGATCGGCTGCCCGTTGCCATTGTCCCATTGTCCTCAACATGCACTGGCCACCTACATCTGAAGGCCTGCTCCCAGAAAGCAATTGTGATGGGGTCATCCATGTTTTCGGCTGGCTGAAGCTGGAAGAGATAATCTCTGAATTCGGTCATTACTCCTCTTCGGATGGCCACTCCAATGGTGCCTCCCAAGGTCCTGGCAAACTCCCTCCTGGAGAAGGAGCGGGAGCTGGACCAGCTGTGGTTGGCTACCCAGACTCTTCCGGTAATTCCTTGTCGGGATACTTCCTCCATCACTTGGATGAGGAGTGACTCTGTGCAGAAGACCACAATGACCTTAGCTGAGGACATCCTGATGGCCTGGACAATGTGCTGGATCTTTTCTTGGGAGTAGACTAGGGGAAGGACCTCAGAAAATGCCACACACCTTCCGTGCCTGGCCAGCTCACTCTTGATGATCTGGCTCCCCTGCTGACCGTAGTCATTCTCTATTTCCAGTATCCCAACCCACGTCCATCCAAAGTGAAGGACCAGTTGGGTGATGCAGAAAGCCACGTCATTCCCACTTGGGATGGTCCTGAAGAACGATGGAAACTGGACTTTATCACTCAGAATGGGGACCACAGCAGAGTAACTGATCTGTGGACAAAGAGGTCAATAGTGGCATGTTAGCACCCAGTGCTCGTAAATAGATAGTGTGTTATGTTTTAGACCTGACGAAACTTGCTCTATTATGTAACTCATCTCATTTCCCCCATAGTTCTCACCCAGCTCAGTCAGGCACAGGTAGCTGAGACTGCTGCTGGAAAACAGGGATGCCCAGCTGACCTCTTCAGTGACTCACATTAGGACCAAGAAATGCAGAGTGGAGCAGGGGAGCCCAGATTGTTGCTCCAGGCTCCCCCTCTCCAGTTTCGTGACACAGCAAGGACAGAATGCAGCAAGGAATACAGAATGTAACAAGCATAGGTAAATGCATTTGATTTCGCCTTTGTGATTCATAATATTTTGTTTTTTGTTGCAAGTTGTAGTTTGGTGAATAGTAGTGCAATATAAGTTATTGAAAGTCTATTGAAGTGTTATGACTTGTTTTTTTTAAAGAAAGGCAATATATTGTGTTCTTGATGGTTTTATTATAAAATGGGGAGAGTAGGTTAATGGGGTAGCACTTTGAAAAAAAGTACATCTACCTGATATACAGGCTTGCAATTGGTGCAGCCATGGGGAGAATAGGTAAATGGTGGATTAAAAAGCAAGTATTCATTGCACCCATAACTAAGATCATTACCAATATATATTTGGCAAGTTTAACAAAGGCTTCATACATTTCTAAAAGAAAGATGTCTCTGGAGCATTACAGCATTGTTTTAAGAGGCTAAACACTCAAAGAAAGGAAGAAGTCGAGGAAAGGGACAGAAGGTGGAAGAGAGAGGGAAGTATCGAGAAAGTGAGGGACGATGGGAGTCAGCTAGAAGATAAGGGGCAGTAGAAAGAATGAAAGACAAGTAGGAGAAGTATAAAAAGAGCATTGCAAGGGAGTTAGGGAGAAAGAAAATAGAGAGAAAAGGGAGGAAAAAACGATAGGGAGGGAAATAGAAAGGGAGAAGAGCAATTCATTAGAGAAAGACACAGGAAGGGAGGAAGAAAGAAAGAAAGGCAGACAGACAGGGACGAAGAAAGAAAAGTAGTGAGAGAGAAAGAATACAAATGAAAAGAAGAGTGGAGGAAGGATAAAGAATGACAGAGGAAGGATGAAAAAGATAGCGAGCTGTCTGTATGGGAGACCTAAGAATTCAAGATGTGAATTAGGAATAGCAAAGCATTAATGTGTATGTCAATGAAATGTTAATGATAGCTGTTAGTATACCGCGTAGTAGAACACATATTGAAAACAAAATCAGGCATCATCTAACAGCAATTTTATCAACCACAGCAGGACACTAAATGTAAATAAGACAACAGATGCATAAGGGATGCAAGCTATTGTCTGAAGCTTCAGCAAATGCTACAGAATGTTCTCCAGATTGATCTGGCAAAATGAATGGAAATAATCTTTAAAACAATTTTAATGATTAATGCATATGGTTTCAGCAGATATTTAACATTTACACTAGAAAGAAAACATTTGCAGTGTTTTGTTGCTAAAGTAATTACAGTGCACGAAAGCGATGTTAATATATCCGTTCGTAGTGAAGCATCTTTATAAATGTACCCCATCATTACAATGCATTCCTGGCAACAACAAAAAAAAGTATGTTGGTGAAAAATGTATTTTTGAAGAAGTTGACGATGAAAATGTCAATGCAAAAAATGCACGTGACAGTGTACAATTATCCAGCAGAAGTAAAGTAAGTACTGCAATTCTATTTTGGCATATTCAGTGTTTTCTTCATTTCTGAATGTGTTGTTGATAGTCCTTCATGACCCAATTTAGGAACGTTCACTGTGATTGTAGTAATAATGTGTCTGGCCAGCATCAATTCATTCATAAACCTGAGATGTTGAGGATATTTTATATAAGAAGCAGACGGAAGAAAAAAAAACAGGGAGAACCTCGCTTGCGACCTACAGATGGCATAATGGGAGTTGTAGTCTTTATTTGCATCAGGAGAATGCATTTTACTGAACTATTCAGTTTACAATAGTGTGTGCAAAGAAATAAGTTACACTGCGGCTCACGGGTATGAGGAGATCACTGTGCCTCACCCTGTGCCTGTTTTGTTTTCTGTAAAACAAGGGAATGTGGACCAAATTATTTGCTTCGTCCAGGGACACCTCCGCTCTTACTACACCACTGGATGTAGGCCACACAATATCTTGGCCGAAAGTACTCTCTGTGCCTGTTAAATAAGGACTGCATAGGTGCACGCTACACAATAGTGCTCTGTCACAAGTGAGGGAGCCATGTCTCCGCATAAGCAGTCATTAGAAGAAGAAAGCATGCTAACGTGTTCTAGAGCTGCCTTGATGAATCCAGATGGATCAATAAAGTATACCAAAACAAAAAGGACATGTTAGAAATAAAAACAAACGATTTAGAGTTATATTACACATCATGTCTGGGCCTTTGTAAAAACTGGACAAATGGCCGGTATTTTAATTTGGGAAAGGTGGCAACCATAGTTGTTTCTGTGCTATATAATTTTACCGTGAATGACACACCAGCGTAATTCTTTGCAGAGGCCTATGTATCAGCCTTGAGGCATTAGATAGAGTCACTTGAAGGGTAGCTTGGGTCTGACCATCTGCTGGCGGCATTTTCCAAGCATACGCACAGGAATCTTTCGATGTGTGCTAAACATATCGATGGAGGATGACCCCCTCCCCCTCCAGCCCCCCAAACTCAATTGTAAATAGAATTTCTATTGGTAGAAAAAAAAGCACTACTTGAGAGCAATGAAAACTCTCGGTCCATGGCTTCCAAGGTTTCAGATTGCTTATGTGTGACGTTTTCATAATTTCATTGTGATTATGAGTGATGCTCAATGAGTATGAGTGACTCTTTTTCATGAGCAAAATCAACCATGGAAATAGATAATTATTAGAAATTACATCCATTTGAGCAAGAAAATGATCTAAAAAGATCTTGAAACTGCTGCAAAGCACCTGAAATGGAAAGGCCCTATTCTACTGCTGCTTTGTAAGCTGATCCTATTTTAAAGCAATTATGTATCCATATGTATTCACACTCCGCCCACATCCTACACGATTTTACACTTGTTCTGACTTCCCCATTTGCTTGCAGAACTACAGACACCTTACATCATTGAACAGTGTACATTTGTCAGACCATGTTTGGCTATGGAACCCTATACAGCAACTTAGATTTGAAATCCATCCATTTTCTTCATCTTAAACAGTACCATATGGTAAGTGATCCCTTTCCAAACACAAAACTCTCTTTCCAACTCTGCTGGGAAAATACTGACGCTATTATAGTAGTATATAAGCTCGGACAGGGTGTTAAAAGGAGCAATGATTTTACACTGTCAGTGAGTGAATCATCCACTCCTTCACTTTCCAACAATAGTCTAATTCTGCACCTACATACTTACTCTCTTCAGATTTACTAGTTTAATTGAAACTGTTTATGTGATGTTAATAGGCAAGAGAGCAATGTCTGATGCTAACCATTTAACTACCAGAATTGCACAAACGAGCACCACTTAAATGCAAGGAGCCGCACGGCCCCCCAAAATCCAACAATGGTCATTAGTAGAATAGAAGCAGTAATTCACCCAGTGGACAGGAGAGTGGACGGCCATCTTCACACTGAAACCCAACAAGAGCCCAGTGCACAGAGCGCTTAACCAGAAACCATTCTGCTAAATCACCTTCAACCCTTTAAAGGAAGGGTCCCTTTGGGGGTCGTGCAGCAACTCTTGGAGCAATGAGGTGCTTTAGGCCTTGCAAGGGGTACGGAAAGCATAATATAAAAAGCAATATATTAAAATACAAAAGGCATTCTCACGAGACAGCCTAAGGAGGCAGTGAAGATTTTGTGACTGAAAGAATTTTCTTCTGGTAGTCTTCCATTAGAGATGTGATTTAGGGGTTGGAATAAAGGTGCTGCAAAAAAGTTAGGAAATCATTTTTTTCTTAACTAAAAAGTTTTTTTTTCTAAATTAACTAGTCAGAAGTTATTCTAGAGTGATGTCAAGCATGTGGCATTGCATTAGATCTTGTGAACTTCAGTTACCATGAAAAGGTCACTTGTGAGGTAAATGAGGTTAAACAAAATGCTGCATGTTTTACTGTATTTGGGTTGAAGGTAAATGGGGTGCTGTGGTCACAGCCCACTTGCTTTGCCCGGGCATGAGTGCAGGCAGGATGTAGGTGGCATTGTTGTGGGTGACGAGTGTGCCAGCACTCCTGGAGACCATCTGCTGCTGACTGTAGTGCACTGCAGTCCCTACTGCCTCTGCTCGCCTTGGCGAGTCTGCCTGGGCAATTGCTGAGGCTCTGTAGATGGTCCCTCAGCTGATCGAGGCGATCCTGCCAGGTGAACGCGCAGCATTCCTGGCAACGTAACAGTAACCAGTGCAGTCACCAGCCTTTTCCGCTTCATATCACCTGCAGCCCATACCTTCGGAACAAAGAAGGGACTACTGTGCTGAAGTGCTGTCTCATTACTGCCACAGCCCAGCCAGCCAGCTCCTGAGGCACTGTCCAGCACAGCCTGAGAGACAGAGGAGAGCAAACTGAGCTGTAGCAACAAGCTCAGTAGTGTCCTGATGCTCTAAATTATGATATGGGAGATAAATACCTGAAAGTCAGTGACAGTCTGACAACGACTAGAGAGTGAGGCATGGTAATGCTCTTCTAAATCTGTCAAAAAAATAGTTTTTTGTGGCTGCATCCGTTATGTTTGATGTGTAAGCCAGAGAATGCTGTATCCAAAAATCTATTTTTAAGTGTATTTTTAGGCAATGTGAACACCATCATCATCAAATAACTTTATTCGATTAAAAAAAGAATCATAAAAGTACACAATTTAAAAATTTCATACACACAAATCACAAATGGTATTTCATGTTCAAAGGTTCAGGGGCCAAGACACAATACACATTATATATCATATCAAAAGCATAAAATCAATAAAACATATTCATAGTTCATAGCGATTCCTAAATAAAAAGCAGATCTAAAGAAACTGAGCATAGAACTACATATAAGAGCAGTTGTTAACGATCTCAAATACTCAGAACCTTCCTTAAATGCTAACACATTAAAGTATGGCTAAAGTGAGCACGGCCAGCACGTTACACAAAGCATAATGAGAGACTTAAAAAAAAGAAGAGTATAGCATGACCCTCAACTACCAGGACAGGTAGAGACCCTCCGTAAAACACAAAGAAACTGACTTCAGGGACGGAAGCTGCCCCATCTGTGGCTGGTGCATCTGTTTCCGCACTGATTACTGTAAGCACATAGTCAGAATCTGAATGAGTTCATGCAAAGGAATGATGGCTCTATGTCAAAATCCGGGGGCTGGGCTCCGGGTTGAAAGCAAGGCTTGGAGAACAATGCGTTCCAAGACTTATGTAAGACATTAAATTTACAAGCTGAATGAAACAGAAACCAGATTAAAGACACCCGATTGGATGGCGAAAAATGTTGACAAATTAATTAAGCCTCCGAACAGACATGCCAGCACTTAAAAAATAATAACAGGCACAGCGCAAGTGCTGTGCAGCTAAAAACCGTAAACAAACAAATACTTCCAGAAAAGCAGATGGAAATGGTACTTTGGTTCTGGGACACTGATAAGAGGAGCATACGAGGAACAACATAGTAACAAAGGAAAACAGTATGATACAGCCAATAGAAGCAGAGGAAAAGTAAGTGGTGAGCATAGAAACCAATTAAAAAGCAACGGGGCGGGATGTAAGCCCTTTTTTAAGATTTATATTAAATACAGTAGATTTCACAAGCAGGCGAAACCTAAAAAGAAGAGCGCTGCTGGCCTTTACAGGCTCGCTCCCAGCTTAGTAGGCACAGCTAATACCCAGGGCATCAGGAGCTAGAGCTCAGTAGACACAGGGAATACAGAGGGCACAGAGCCTACTGGTTGGAAATACTAGAGCCCATTCCGTCTCTCGCCCAGCTCAGTAGGCACAGGGAATACAGGGGGCACAGAGCATACTATCTCGAAAAAGTAGAGCCCAGCCAGGCTCACACCCAGCTCAGTAGTTGCAGGGAATACAGAGGGCACAAAAGCTACTGGCTGAAAATAGTAGAGCCCAGTCGGTCTCTAGCCCGGCTCTGTAGACACAGGGAATACAGAGGGCACAGAACCTGCTGGCTGGAAACAGTAGAGTTCAGTCATGCTCTCGCCCAGCTCAGTAGCCACAGGATATACAGAGGGCACAGAGCCTGCTGGCTGGAAACAGTTGAGCCAAGCTGGGCTCACAGCCCAGCTCAGTAGGCACAGGGAATACAAAGGACACAGAGTCTACTTGCTGGAAATAGTAGTGTCCAGTCAGGCTCTCGCCCAGCTCAGTCAGGGAACAGAGGGCACAGAGCATACTAGCTGAAAATGATGGAGTCCAGGCAGTCTCCATTGGCTCCACCCAGCTCATTAAGAGCAGGGAGTACAGAGAGTGTATCAGGAAGTTGTAGCTTAAAAAAGGGTAGCCCAGGTGGCCTTTACAGGCCTCATGCTAGCTGAGTAGTCGCAGGAAGTGCAATAGATTACTCCAGTAACTAAAAAAAGGGCCATTAGAGGCAAAAAGTATTTTCAAAGGTGTGACATGAAATTCACAAACTCCGGATTTTACCCGGTGAACCCTGAGCAAAACTGTGCACCCTGTCGTGTTTTTTTTACAATATTTTAAGGTTGGAAATTCGGCACTATGGATTGTAAAGACATAGATCAATCTCATTATATTTGAGAATGTAGATTTTGGAACTTTGACCCTAATTCACAAAAAATAACAAACTATAAGCAGAGATTTACTTTTCGTTCTTTTTCAAACTTTTTACTTTTTTTTTTAATTGACAAACTTTTTCAGTCGAAAAAATGGTGTCAATCGCACGTTTCCAGGCGTACTACTGAGAGTGTCATCATGTGACATCTGATGATGGAGTCTGGACTCACCTGGGCAGAAATCTATGCCCTGTAGATTTAAGTATACAGGCAATGCAGCTCTCTGTACACATGCACTTTTTTTTCCTTCATGTGCATAACATTTTTTCAGGAGTAGAAGCCCCTTCCGCTAGACTTACATCAATTCTGGGTTTGATTCCTTCCCGCTATGATCCTGAAAGGGGAGTTTTCTCCATCCCTAGGCTGGCTCAAATTGCCAACCATTTCCAGCATTGAGAAGAGTTGGACTGGAGTTCGTGAGTGCCCATAAACGTACATGTTTGCGGGTATTCACAGATTTACAAGAGAGGCTCCACCTTGCATTACCCACTGCCAACCCGTGCGTGGGATTTACGACTGCAGATTTTTTCACACTTGTGGCGGACAAATTCGCAAGGATAAATCAATATGCACCTGCCAGGAATTGTTTTGTGAATTGCTGGCAGGGGCAAATGGAAGTATTTTGGCTTGCCATAGACATTTCCACCAACGGTCCAGACACCTCTGCTCTGCCGGACTCTCCCTTGCACTCCTACTCCGCATACCCAGTAGCAGAGCAGCAGGTTGCGCCTTTTCTTACATCTCCCCCAAAGTGTGGAACGGCCTCCGAGAGCACATCAGAAATTCCTCATCACCTTTTGAGGTCTGCCAGAAGCTATTCGAATAACCTCCAGGTAGTCCTCCGCCTACCATCCAGCTAAGCGCCTGGATACCCTCACAAGCGAATAATGCGCTAAACCAACACTACCTGGAGCGCTATCACTTTCTGTAGGTGATTGGAAATCTGGGTAACTTAAAACTTTTGTATGTTTATGCAGAAAATTAAAGGCTTCTACAGTATCCAACTTCCCGAGGGCTGAGTGTTGAAGGTGAGCCCTAGTCTCAGCATTGCATATATAACATACAAGATTCAGTGCACATTAAACAGCCCAAGGAAGCACAATCTGGCAGTAGGGTATCATGAGGGGATCTTACCTGGGGGTACCTGTAGAGTCCCAAGACCCTGGCCATAAGCAGGCAGGTCGCAGACAGGGAATCGCCAATTATGACAGGCACTGGGAGACGCGATTGGCACTGGTAGTTGGGCACTGGCTCTCGCTGCCCTGATAGTATCCACATGGTGCCCTGAAGTGCCCGGGCTTCGGCAGAGCAGGAGTCATACATTTGAAGCCCCAGGGTGATGTTGGGGAGTAGGTGTTGGTTCCTGTTCACGTCTTCAATACTGAAAATCATGGATTGGTACCAGCGGAAAGCTCGAAATCGGAATCTGGGAGAGAATTAGGATTTAAATGTTTATTTGACCTCTGAATAAGGAGGGTTAAATGCAACAAGTTGATTATTTTCCTTCCTGCGCAGTGATTTGGCACTGAGCCTCAGATAAAGGACCTTGGTATTGCCTTGCCGTACTGCATGCAGTTTGAGTGGTAGGCTCCAGGTTCAGCTCTTCCAGTAAACCTCAGTTGTGCCATACGCCATTGTTTTTCCAGCCCTGGAACTGCCACAGATCTCCACCAATGCACCTCGGGTGGACTCTGAAACACGCCTACTATCTGAGTACAAAGATCTTATGCAGGATTGCTGATGCACCTCAATCCTGCCAGCAGCACCAACTGCTGATGCACCTCAATCCTGCTAGTAGCACCCACTGCTGATGCACCTCAATCTTGCCAGCAGCACCCACTGCTGATGCACCTCAGTCCTGCCAGCAGCACCCACTGCTATTCCAGCTCCTTGAAGTAGAAATAGCTGGCTTAACGCATTACCTTTCGGAGCTAATATAATGTTACGGTTGCAGCACGGGACCCACAATGTGTTGCCCACTCATTTTATTGTCAACATGTCCCTCCCCTGATGTTCTTATACTAGGACCTGTGCACATCACCACCAATGAACCTCAACAATGACTTCCCTACAACATGGGTGCCCCACTCATAGCTCTGCAAAATACATTAGACCTGACCTGAGAACCCCCTACATTTCCAAAACAGTTCTCTCAAAACATCTCCACAATGACTTGCACCATTGTTGGGGTGTCAGTACAAGTTTCCACACACAAGTATGGTACTGCACCTGTACCTTTACTACCAGCCCTCAGCACTGTTCAAGGAGTGGAACAACCACACAGATTCACCAGTTACCTTCAGTTCTTAGCTGCACCCCCTGCTAATCTAGGACTGTGATCAGACTTTAAAGTTTGCAAGAACCTTTTCCCACTCTCTCTACTCCGCCAACCAATGATCCCGCTCCCTTCTCATCCAGTCTTACGTGTTGCAGTATTTTGGCGCGGGGGGCTCCCTGAATTTGCTCAGAGGGAAGATGTTGTTGTAAAAGATTGGGAAGACCCCTCCAAGAATGACATCTCCACCCCTGGATAGACTGCTGCCGATGTCGCTTCGCAGGTGGCACTGTGTCTGCGCCCCAGAGACAGGTAGGGGGAGGCTTAGAAGAACAGCCGCACAGATCAACACAGCCTTCTTGGGCTTCCGGCTCTCCACCATCTTCTGCGTCAGTCAAGACAAACAGCTGGAGAACTATCCTGTAGTCCACCTACCGCCAATTAGCAGAAACATCAGGGTCAAACACTGAGAAGCATGCTGTAAGCAATTCAGGAAATACATTAGAACCAATTGTCAGGAAATGCATCAGGGACAAAAGTCAGGAGAATATCAGCCCCAACAAGAGATTAATATTACACCACAGAAATTCAGGACAAGCAAACTGATCTTTTAATTGTCTTATTCTGGTAACATGCGACCCTTTCTTCGGTTTTATCTGCTGTGCATTAGCTTTTCAGGTGGGATCAAGGTCCATTATCGAAGAGCTCACACAGTTGCACTTTACCCTGTGTATACTTCAATTAATCAGGACAATCACTGAAGTTACTATGGAAATTTGCGACCCTTTTTAGTAGTATTAAGGTTAATTTTCGAAGCGCTCACGCACTAGCACTTTACCTTGTGTACACTGGGCCTTATTTATGAAGGCCTTGCGCCGCCGGTGCGTCACTTTTAACATGGGAAAAAGTGACGCACCGGTGGCGCAAGGCTTTCATAAATGAGGCCCACTGTATTTATCAGGACATTTACTGAAGTTTCCTTATGTTTTAGCACGCGCTCATTCTTTTAATATTTGTATACTGGTCAATACTGTGTGCTCGTGCAGTGCTTTTTAAGTAACTAAAACCATATTTAATAACTTTAAACTGGTTAACCAAATCTTAAGAGACTTTATTCTCTGACCTACAGAGGGGAAACAGGGTCCAACATCATATTTTTGGAAACATTTTACAACCAGCTACCAGGAAAAACGAAGCATCAACATCGGCAAATATTTAATCGTCAAATATCAGAAAATAAACAACATAAGGACATATTTTTGCATTTGAATATTGGAGAATAAGTCAACCCCAAATGTCCAACAACATAACACTGCCATCTATGTGGAAGTATTTCCAACCTAATAAAACGAGTTAGACCTCTTCCTAATGTAGAGAAATATTTCTCCTCTAAATGTGTACAACTGTGAGCCAGCTGCACAAGAGAGGCTCCCTCATAAATACTGTTTTCATGTTCTTTGAGAAAAAAACTATTTGTAAATGGAAATTGGTGAGACATTAAATTCACAAAATCAAGAACAACATCTTACCTGCCAGGTAATCTGCACCAGAGAGTCCCAGTAGATTGTTTCCAGCCAAGCCAGGAATCTTAAGTAGATGTGTTTATAGTAACCACCTGGTTTCAGAGAGTACAGACCACCCCAAACCCAACACAAAGTTTGGGGTGCTTGATGAGGAGTGCCTGTTCACCCTGAAGCTGCACATCTCTGGAAGTCTTACAGAGGGAAATGTGAACCCCTCGAAGGTGAGAGGCAGACGTGATGACCCCGAGAAACAATGAGACATGCTCTAAAACACATGCAGCTGGCGGTTCTGATTGCAGAGTTGCATTTTGGTTCCACCGAGCTTAAAGTTTTTTTTACCACTTTCTACATTTCAGAAATAAAACATACTCTGCAGCATGTGTTTAAAGGGATTGCACGTTTTATTGGAGGTCACAGAATGACCCATACAAATATGCTTTCAATTTCTGAATGGAAAGATAATTGCTTTATGCTAGTTTTTGAAGGATATTATATTAGTCTCAAGAAAAGATGGAACTTTACATTGAGAATGAGATCTCAACTATTGTTCAGTTCTACTTATATTATTAACTTAGATTCTTATTTCAAGTTCTGAAAGGTTTTAATAGTCATCTTTTCTATGCCTAGCTTTTGCAGAAGCCTGTCGAATGAACAAATACCGCAGAATTTGGAAAGCTTGAGGGAAACTGCTGAACACCACAGAAAAGATTAAAATTTGAAAGCTCCTGTTTAGGTCCAGTGTGGACCCTTCTCTTGAGAGAGGGGGGTAGGGGGGTTCTGTTCACAAAGTGACTCGTTCAAAAGCCAAGTTCATGAAGTCTTGCTTTCCAGGTGTGATCTCTACTGGCAGCATAGCGCCATCAATGCGCCACATGGGGACACCACCTGAGCCGGGATGTTGATGCTGGGCATCTGATGCTAGGTACAGAGAAATCAAAGGAACACAGACATGCCAGTGGTTCTAACGTCTTTCCAGAGGAGAATGGCTCTGAAATATATACAAACACTTACTTCCCTGAGCTTCATCCGTTGGGAGCAGAAACCAGAGAATATTCATGCCCTGTAATTATAAAATGGAAGACTGTTATTTTTTTAACTAGCAGTGCCAATTGGTATGAACACTCCCACCCTCCCCCATTCCACTCCAGGGGCAGCTCACTGTTTCTCATGTCATTGATAGAAATGCAAGGGCTAAGGGCTAAGGGAGCCTGGGCTTCAAAGGCACCATCTGAAAGATGACCTTATGTGGCTAGTCTGTCACCTACCCTAGGATTGGCTGTAGGGAATGGGTGTGCTTCCTAAGTCCAGGAGGTCAGATGGATGAGAGAAGCTAAAGGCTATCGAGGCAGGATAAAGATGTATGCAATTAATCTATCTGCATAGAACTCCATTACATAGTCCTTGGTTTGCCTGACATTGTGGCACATATCTAGACTTAGCCAAGTTATGTTGGAGCCCTTTGATGAAGAACAACGGGAACCACTGGTGAAGAGCATACCTCCTCTGTCTTTCTCACTTTATATGCCCTTGTTTTTATTTACTTTAAACTGGGCACCATGCTCTCAAATCCTGTGCTACCTGAAGTTGCTTGGTATACATGCCTCAAATTCCGGCTGTCCAGATCTACCAACTTGAGACACCATGGCCTAAAGCTCGACACGTGGGGACACCACCTACTGGAAAGCAGCTAGATCACTGTCCATGCTGATAGGTCTTAATACCTATTAAGTAATATTAATCCTTTCAAGTCGCGATACTTCACTATGCTCATATGGGATCTTACTCTTATAACAATATTGTCCACATTGATTGACTATATTGAGATCATAATTTGGACAGCAGTTGTGTTTGAATTTTAAGCTCTGAAGAGGAATTATGCCATAAAGATTTATTTGTTTATGGTATGTATAGAATACAATTATAGTTGTAGGAGCTGTGGGCACTTTACATATCTCAATTCAGTTACCATGCAAAATGTTCATAACTTTAACTTCCAAATGCATTCTGGGGGAATCAGCATAACTTGAAGTTAGCTACAAATGGGTAAATACCACAACAGAAAGACCAAAAAAGGTGTGTTTTAAACATTTTTAGAAGATAAGGAGTTTTGGAATTGTTATTGTACATTCTGGGATCTGGGTCTATAGCCTACGGGCTAGGTAGGAAATGACCCACTTTGCAGTCTTGTTTTTCTTTATTTGCGGGGTCTCCAGTGACAGTCCAACTTTTCCTTGTTAATTTATCTCTCGTTATAGGAATTGAGTTTATCTTGTAGGGATCATAAACCTTCAGCTGTAGGCAGAACATTGAACTTATTCCTGAACCTCCTTTGAACTCCTAACTTGGAGAAAATAAGACTTATTGCCAATAGTGGCCCACATGTAGGTTGGAATCAATTTATCTTTTTAGCACTTTAGTGTGAGAGTAATTGTTGATAAGTCACTTTTGTACATCACTATTATTTGCATGTCAGAGTGGTTTTTATTTTTGTTAATTTTGGGACTTTGTGTTGCAACATAACACCTAATACTCAGATTATACAGTATTGGATCTTTCATAGATTCACATGCTTATATCACTCCTCGTCGTCGAAGTGGAATCCTGTGGTACTATAATAAAGCAATGTGCATTACTACAAAAGATAGGATGGCAGTGAACCATGTTTTTTAACCCATCTATGTCCTTTTTAAAAAGGACCAAGGTGCAAACTTGAGCCGATCAGGCAACAGCACCCTCTCGAAGATTCCCAAGAGAGGCTGGATCTCCCAGATTTTCAACTGTGTGATAGGAGTCTCCTTGAGCTCTGCGCAAATTACTATTTTTCTCTGAGTTTTTCAGAGGAATTTACTTCTAAAAACCATTACTCTGTGAAGGAACACTCAGAACCACACACATTTTAAAAACAAGACCAATAGTAACCTTCTATTCTGATGTTTATGTCTCTGGTTACCAATTTGCAAAGTATGCTCCAAGATTACTATATGAAGTTCCATCATCTGCACCTGTGACTCCTGTGCCACAAGCACCAATGCCGGTACAGTTGCTGCAAACTCCTAAACTTCCACCAAAACCATCACTATTGCTTTAAGCACCTGTCTCCCCTCAACGCATTTTGGTGGGGACCTTGGCTGACCCTCCAGCTGACAATGCCATCTCTAAGGAGGAAGACAGGGAAGAGGGCAAAATACGAGGCAATAAATCAGCTCCCAATGAGTGGGATGGCTATCTCATCCCCAGTGGGCAGTCAAAATATTGATTTTTTTATATCGACCTACACTAATATAGAGGTTATAAATCATAGGGCAGAATTTCGATGTCAAGAATATTGGTGACCAGAATATCGACCTTACGGTAAGTAATATAGTTTTTTTTTATATCGAAGTAAGTACTATCGAAGTAAGTAATATCGTTAGCAAAAATATTGTTGTTAATAATATCAATATTTATCTTAGTGTTATGTATTTTAGTATGTATTTTATATGTATGTTCAACATTTTTTGTAATGTATTTTTATTATTTTTAAATATATGTATTAAATGTTTAGAAATGAGTCATTTTTTTAAAGTAGATTTTGCGTTTTAGTTTCAGAGTGGGTTGTGGGTTTATAGGGGAATAGGATGGGAAGTAATTCATTTATAATTAATTGATTATTATTTACTTATTTATTGTTATTGATCATTAATTTATGGTTAATTAATTACTAAGTGGTAATTAATTTTTAATAATTGAATAATTTATCATTATATTCATTATAATTAATGTTTTATTATTTTTTATATATTGTTATTGTTTAATAATTTATTGTTAAATAATTATCAATGTTTAATTACTTTTACTAATTGATTTATTGATAATTAAATTATTTATGTTAATTTTTATGTGTGGCGGGTTGTGGGTTTATAGGGGAATAGGGTGGGACGTAATTTAATTATAATTAATTAATACACATTATTTATTTATTGTTATTGATAATTAATTCATTGGTAATTAATTATTAATTGTGGATTAAGTTTTATGAATTGATTAATTTATCATCATATTAATTATAATTCATGTATTATTATTTTTTATTTATTGTTATTGTTAATTAATTGATTGTTAATTTGTTATTAATTGGTCATTAGTTTCTATTAATTGAATAATTGATAAGTAAATTAATTTTGTTCTTTTTTATGTGTAGCGGGTTGTGTGTTTATGGGGGAACAGGGTGGGAAATAATTTAATGTTATTCAAGTAAATATTAATTTAATTTTTACAGTATTTATTATTATGTTTTTTAGTTCATTTTTAATATGGTAGTTATTTTATTAAAATTATTTAATTAATAAGAATGTTAATGCAACCCCTATGTTATCCTATATTTTTCACAGTTTCATTCACTGGAATTGTAATAGTCATTCTAACCCCTACTCTATCCAACACTTTCCCTACTGTTGCACTTCCTGGAATGGGAATAGTAATTTTAACCCCTACCCTATCCAATACTTTCCCTACTGTTGCACTCACTGGAGTGGGAATAGTAATTTTTACCCCTACGATATCCAACATTTTCACTACTGTTGCACTGTTTGGAGTTCGAATAGTAATTTCATTACCTCCGCTATCTAATATTTTTTTATTATTTCTATTAATGTAGTATTTAATTAATTTTAAAAAGATTAAAAATAATGTAAATGTTTTAAATTTGTTGTATATATTTATTCAATTTTTATTTATAGTATTGTTTTATGTGTATAGAAGTATTTATAATGTATATGATATTTTTATAAAATGACAAGTGATTAAAATAGTTATTAAAAATTATTAGTAAGTATATATATATATATATGAACAGTGATTTATACAAGGGTGGTTGCAACTTGTTGCCTTATTTAAGTTTACACAAATGAAGATATTCAAACAACTTTGCTCCATTGCTTTGAGCACAATTTTGGTGCATTTATGCAGCCAATTGAACTATTGTAATAGACCACAACATAAACAACATCATTGTGTTCATATGTCGAAACATCAGGTTTTATGAATTGGAAAACCTAGATGATTTTAAAGCATTTATAAGTATTTATATTTATTTATATGCTATATTTGCACAGATTAGGTGGCGTTAATTGCACATATGCATTTGCACTTTTTCTACGCGCATTGCACTTTTCAGTGACATATGGACAGTGGTTACACTATATTGTCTTTTTGCAATCGTATATACAAGCGCATTTATGCGGGTATCATGCGCCACCACAAATGGGCGTTATCAATATTTGTTTGATATTGAATTCTAAAAATAACGACAAAAATTTTACAATTTTATAAAAATGTTAATGTCAGTGTAAACTTTAGCAACAAAATGTAAATAATGCATCAATACCTCCTTTTATTCACCTGTATATATACATATATCAATTGATGGTTTGGAAAACAGACTAGCTATGTCTAATATATGTAGTATGTTCTCAGTTTTAATGCTTCTAATCACATGGTGTTGCAAAAAGAAAAAAATGGTAATTGTAATTTGTGCAATGGACCCTTTAAAAGGGATGTTCTTTTACTTGCCTGACGATCTGTGACCAAGGGCGGACGCCCGAAACGCGTCAGATTTGATGAACTTGCCTTTCCATTAAATATTGCCAAATGAAGATTGGGACTCGCGTGGTTTTTCTGCTCAGCTGCCTTGCCGGTGGTTTGTGATGAAAAATTGCTTTTGTTTTATATATATATATATATATATATATATATATATATATATATATATATATATATATATATATATATATATATATATATATATATATATATATATATATATATGCTTAATTAATTTTTAACTGTGTTTATTTTAATTATATGTATTATTTACTTTATTTTACATTATGTTTTTAAAGTCCTCATTTTGCCCAATATATTGATGGGTTATACTGAAGAAACTCAAAATCTTCATTCTCAGGGGTCTCACTAATAGAACAAAGAACTTGGCACAGAAGCTGAAATATGAAAAGACATCTTTATTAAACTTAAAGAAGTGAGGCTACGTCACACAGAAGCCCTAGCAACTGAATGAGGCAGTCTGAGGAGTACAAAAACCAGAGGCCTTATATATGCTTAGGGTTCCGAAACTCAGCATAAAAGTAAGGGGCAGTCCTAGCTTTTGCAAGCATGCAAAATGCCTAACATGGACATGCAAGATCTGCCAAATATTAGTCAATAGAAAAACATTCAAAACAAGGTATCATGTAACCAGAACATCCCCCTTGAGTCGTGTCTTTGTCCGATCCCATAAGTCAATCAATGACAGCACCTATAGGTCAATCAGTAATGGCAGAACATGTTTGCGTGCTTCAAAGGAAAGGTTTGTGGAATAGGAAAACACAGGGAGAGAATAGCGAAGGCCAAAAGATAAGATACAGCATGAAAAGTATACTAAAGGCTAACAGATAGTTGATACAGGGATTAGGTGGTCCAGACAAGAATTAGTTTAGGCCGGCTGGTGTCTGAGATGAGTTTCAAGACAAGGACAGAGGGGATTTTCGACACATTGCAGTCCAAAAGGGCAGAGACACTTTGTGAATCATGCAGCCTGTGTAAAGGCAACACAAAATGGAGTTTGAATGCAAAATGGAGTCAAAAACCACGTAACCTCAATACTTTTAGTCTCTCTGGGGGCCAGATGTAGGTAAATGGCATTTACTGATTTGTAAATACCGAATTTTACCGATTCGGAATTTACAAATAGGTAAATGCTATGTAGGTATTTTTATCAAATAATTTAACGAATCTGTAATATTCGGTAATTACCGAATCGGTGTTTACCAATTCGGTAATTGCCATTGATTCCTATGGGCCTTGAGGCCCATAGGAACCAATGGCAATTACTGAATTGGTAAATACCGATTCGGTAAAATTACCAAATTCACAAGGGGGACAGGGTGTTACTTTGACACCCTGTTGCACCCCTGATTCAGGCTTGTGTGGCATGCAACACACATACATGCCCTTAGGGCATGTATGTGTGCCACATGGCACAGGTGTACATGCACAGATGTGCATGTACACAGGAATTCGTTATTTACCATCAAATAGTATTTGATGGTAAATAACGAATTCTAAAGGCCCTGTGGCACTGTTTTCAGTGCCACCTACATCCAGATTTACCGATTCGGTAAATTTACCGATTCAGTATTTTACCGGATCAGTAAATTTACAGAATCGGTAAATTTACAGAATCGTTAAAATTAGGGCCCCCTACATCTCAAGAACCAAATACCGGTCGGTAATGGCCAAAATCGGCCGTTACCGACCGGTATTTGGCCACCTACATCTGGCCCTAGGTCTTGTCTTGGGGACCCTGGCCATAGACCCTAGAATGAGACCCAGAAGAAAATAGCCCATTAGTATACAGCTGTTCCCAGTTCCATCTCCACATACTAACTGTGCCAACCGGGATGCCAGGAGATAATATGGCCAACAGAGTAGGTGGCATAATCATTGGGCTCACGTTACCTTCTCTCTCTACTTTATCAATTGAGCCCACACCTTCTCTCTGCTTTTTCGATTGCACGCCATATGAGATTCACTAATATATACAATATTCCGGAGGCATTCAGAAAATGTTGGGGGATTCTCGGATTTCCATAAATTACAGATTTCCTGTCTTGCCAGCAAAACAACATAAAACAAAAATTTAGATTCTACAGCAGAAATTTGCGCTTCTTGATCCAAACTTAGTCCCCAAAAATTAATTTTAATGTTACCTTTATTTGTACCCCTATGGTTTCTCCCCCAAAAAATATTATCGCATTCCAAAGAGGCACAATTTTGGGACATGACATAAGCATATGTATATCGTCAGTCTCTACCTCCATGCACCTGGGACAGGTATAAATGTTGCCAGTGACCTTAGAGAGTTTTACAGGAGACCAATATACCCTATACGGGGTGAACAGATGGTTTCAGTGGTGCTGATTTTACTACTTTTCGCAGGGTAGCATATGAATTACTCCACATTTGCATTAGATCCTGATTTTCAAGCTCTTTGCCCCACAATTTTAAAATGTCTTTCTCAATATGTCCTTCTGTCTCCACAAAAGCCCAAATCCAAAATGATGTTTCCTTACGCCATGACCGGTTCTCATTACTTGATCAGAGTTTGCGTCCTCAAACTCTGCCCAGTCTTGCGTAGCCCACCAAGAGCTGAGTTGGTAATATTTGAACCTTGTCAGCAGACCATTGGTGCAGTTACTAAATGCTTCCAAACTCATCAAATTTGTACCAACCTTAAGGTCCGCCCAACAACAAATACCTCTAGTTGTCAAAGGTTGGCTCAATTGGTCCCTCAAACACTCCGGCGTAACGGGTGAGTCCCAAATTGGTGCCCATGATGAGAAATATGGGATTTTGAAAGTTTGCCGCACATACATCCTTCAGTGCTGACTTTAAAATCTTAATCCTCACTTTTAAAAGAAAATGTAGGATCCCCATATTTAACAAAAAAACTAATTTGACCTACTGGTAGGTCTGTCAATAATGCTTCGCCAATCATTGAATTATCAATCTTATTGGCCAGCATACGAACATTCTTGAATTGGAAGGCATAGCAATAGGCTAATATATCTGGTAATGCCAGTCCCCCAATGTCAAGTCTCCTACGCACTTTTTACCGGAGATCCTGACACCCTTTCATGCCCAGATAAAGCTTCCTATTCTTCCCTGGAGTTTTGCTATATCTTTCTTTTGGAACGTGAGTGAAACAGAATGAAACGTAAATGTCACTTTTGGCAAAATAATCATTTTTATAAGGTTAACCCTACCGTAAATATTAAGTGGTAAATTCGCCCATTTAGAAAGCAAACCTATAACTTCATTACTAGCTTTCGTCCAGTTTACTTTAATGATGTCTTCAATATTCTGAGTTATTTGGACTCCCAGATATCTTATTTGATTCTTTGCCCCGCTGCTTGCCACCCCCTGATTCCAATCCATGATCTCAGTTTTACCTGGATTCACTTTATAGCCTGAGATACGACCGAAGGCCTCCGCCTTCCTCATCGGATTTGGGATTGCTTCTTGTGGATTACTTATATAAAGCTACAGGTCATCTGCATAGAGCCCTAACTTCACTTCGAAAGAATGGGATTTTTTGACCATTGAAATGTATGTATTTATGTTGCTTGTTTGCTGTCAAAAAATTCAATAAACAAAAAAAAAAGAAAAAATGGGATTTAAAAGGAGAAATGGCCATATCCGCCCTGATTAGATTTGCTAAAGGCTTGATATATATATTGAAAAGGAGCGGGGAGAGGGGGCAACCCTGCCTTGTCCCTCTAAAAATATCAAACCAATCTGACAGCCTCCTGTTTATTAAAACTCTGGCTGTAGGGCCTTGATATAAAGTCTGGATCGCGGTTACCATGTTCAGCGGAAAACCGAAACTCCGCAAAGCCTCCCATAAATATGGCCAATGTACCAGGTCAAAGACTTTTGCTGCGTCCACTGCCACTATAGTAAGAGATAGCTCGTAATAACTGGAATGTCAACTCATTTAGTTGCCTCCCAGGAATAAACCCTCTTTGGTTAGGGTGGATGACCTCATGTATTGCTTTGGCCACCCGAGATGCAATAATACCAGAAGATATTTTGTAATCCATATTCAACAATGAAATCGGCCTATATGAGTCTATCTTCTGTGGATCCTTATTAGGTTTCTGAATCATAGTACTGTTGCTTCAAGTCAAGATTTAGGAAGCTTTTTTCCACCTATCTATATCCTATTAAATAAACTGTATAGAATGGGAATTACAGTGTCTAAGATAAACGGGAAAATTCTACGGGAAGACCATCCAGTCCGGCTGCCTTTCTCTTAAGTATTTTATGGCACTGAGCTCTTATCTCACTCTCCTTAATCACTCCATCTAGAATTTTTTAATTGCTTAGTAGATAACCGGGGGAGAGTTGTTAACCCAAGCCATTCCTTTATGTCTGCCTGACTTGGTGCTGTGCCCTCTCTATATAGTTCTTTCATATATCTCCCAGCCTCCTTACACAAATCTGAGTTAACGTTCAGAAGGACACCTGATTCTCCACTAATCAACTCTCGTATTGCGTTTCTTGCCCTATCCGCTTTTCCTTTCCAGGCTAATAGTGCTCCATAGTTCTTATCATAAGCAAAGTGTTGAATTTTGCTTGCCTTCCAACTATCCATGGATCTTTTATCCATTTTTGCCAGGAATGCAGCCTGTAACCCCTCTAACTCCTTACTTAAAGCACCCACTCTATTTGGATCCTCTATGGATGCCATCTGTAGCTCCCCCTCTTTATTCTTAATATCTTGGATCGCACCTTCTTTATCCTGTTTTTCCGCTCGATTTTTCCCTATCATTCTAGATTTTAAGGTTCCCCGTAAATATGCTTTGAAAGCATCCCAAACCATATCTTCTTCTGTTGAACATTCATTGGTAATAAAAAAGCCCTCTGATTTCTCCCTTAAATCTTCGACTACCCTCTCGTCTAAGAGGATCGCCCTATCCAGAGTCCACCTTCTACACTCCTCTATTTGGGATATGACTCACATCAAGAACATCTCCACATAGCTCCTGATCAACTAAAAAGTAATCTATACGGGAGTGGTGTCCGTACTTTTTACTATAAAAGGTGAATTATCTCTTATCCTTTTTAATTAGATTGCCATATATCTATTAAGTTAAATTCTCTCAATATAGTAGTTAGTCGAGAAAAAGTTTTCGGCGGGCTATTGTATTTTGCTTTCGACGTCCTGTCTAATCCCTTGTTTAAAACCAAATTAAAATCCCCCCTAATACAATAGGGGCTGCTGTCTCCAATAGACAAGACTTCAATTTTTCCAGAGAATCTGGGTTGTCATTATTCGGACCATAATAGACAGCACATATCAAGGGCCTGCCATGCACTAAAAAAGTTGCCACCAACCACCTGCCCAAAAAATCTGATTTATATTTAATTAATCTTTTTTCATTGTTTGTTTTAACAATTATGGCCACTCCTCTAGTACTCCCACTCTGGTCGGAACATACTACCTCCTGTATCCATCTACATTTTTGAAAGCATTGTTTACATTCTGTCCTTTCTAAATGGGTTTCTTGCAACAGTATTATTTGAGCCGCACTATCCATACAAAATTCAGCAACACGTGACACTTTTTTCCTAGATCTTAATACATTTACGTTCCATGTTAATATATTAAATATTTTAGCTTAGTCTATGCTCATCTCATCGAATAAAGAGAGTCCTGGATCCCCCATACAACATCAACCCCATCTAGTTTCTCCCGCAGTAAAGAATTAAAAACTATGTTAATGAGGACAAATGTTTTTGTGTTTTCCTCCCACTGCACCCCACACCCAGTGTCCCTTTCCCTCCTCCCCTCCCAGGAAACCCCCTTTCAAGAAACAAGAGACCTAGGCCACATATATATATATATATATATATATATATATATATATATATATATATATATATATATTTATTTATATATATATATATATATATTCCCCTTTGTTGCTTTTTTCCACCTTTTTTTCTTTATCTATTCAAACGTGCTATATCTCATTTATTGCACCTGCGCTCCCTTACCTCGGAGCTCACTCATCATTGTACCCAGCTCCCACTGCATCTGGGCTGTCCTCTTACTTAGATCTGATCTTATCTGGTACGTAAAATCCTCATGTCTTAAGGAACCCTCTTTTAACGCCTTCCCCAATACCAACTCTTTCAAAGTGCAATTCAAAAAGGTGATCAAAATTTTTCTTGGAGTTTTCCTCTCAGGGTTTAACCTAAAGGGGTCTCAATGTGCCCTCTGAAATCGTACTCTCCAATTCAATATCCAATCTATCAGGCAAAATTTCTCTTAAAAGGGTACAAATAAAGGTCTTACCTCTCCTTTCTCAGCCCCCTCTGAGATTTTTAAAAACCTCAGGTGATTAAGACGAGATTTTGTTTCTAATCTTTCTAAATCTTCTCATAATGTTCTGTTCTGCTTCCTTAACCATCCAATATCTTTTGAGTTTTCTGAAACAGTTGCTGACAGTGATTTAACCTCTCCTTCCAAAGTACAGGTACGTTGCACGATGTCGTCAAATTTTTCCTCTAGAGCTTCACATTTATCATGAATCCCCTTTTGATTGAACTCCGATATCTCAAATTAGTTAGTAGTTAGTAAGTTAGGAAACAATCTTTCCATAGATTTTTCTTCACCTCCACCTCTTCGGTCCGTCAAGCCCTCTTCACGATCCCCCCTGTTTCGAACTATCCATCCCTCCATGAAGAGGTTCTGATCCTATATGAACCATGATGGGGGCTAGGGCTAGGACCCAAACAGAGCTAGAATTAGAGCTGGCATCGAGGCTCGGCCATATACTGAAACCAGAGCTGTGCTGACTAGTTGGCACCTTGGCATTATCAAGCTTCTGCCCATCATCGTTAGAGGTCAATCCAGCTAAAGCAAAAAATCTATTTTTCACAGGGAGAGGAGCTAGAACCATATGCATTGGGGCTTTCTTCCCCTTAAATTGTGAGCTTGCAACATGCTCCATAATTTTGAATTATGACTTCAAAGAGGGAGGCGGTTTAGTTGGGGCACGCACCACCTTCTGCACACATTGCCGAAGTTTTCCAATACCCTTTGAGACTTTCTTTTTAGGTGAAACTGGAGTGACAACAGTAGCCTCCCCAGAAAACTGATCCCGGGTCACCCCTCCTTTCCCGCCTTTACCTTTTTTTCTCCCGTCCGGGAGTGATCTTAACTGGTACTGGCTCCTCACTTGGGCCTTTGGCGCTAATGGCGTAGTGTCTGTAACTTTCTCTGATGGTCCTTGCCCTTGCCCCAGACCCTGCTCGCCTGAGGGGGTTGTTAAAGGGGATTTAGTTCCGTCACCAATATTTTTTCCACTAGCGTGGGGAACAGGGATACCGCTCCCCCTACGTCCAAAATCTTGGTCAGATTCAGCAGCACTAGAGGGCAACTCTTCCATTGACCTCCTCACTCTCGAGTCCCCCGTGCCTGTATAGTCTCTCCCCCCTACTCCCAACCTGTCACCATTGTGAGGGCGCACTTGGTAAGTTTTGTAAAAAAAGAATAGACTTAGCTTAGTCTCTTCTGCATCCGCTTCTTCTACAAAACCTCTGCCAATACTTCAGCATCTTTCCCCTGAAGCAACTCGCATTGAGGTTCCTCTATCGACCCGGAAGCCGATCGCCAGAAACTTAGGATAAAAAATAGACTCTGACATAGTCTTTGTTCTGTTCCACATCTGAAAATGTACTCCTTCGGGACCATAAACCCTACTATCGGTCTCCAAGGTCTTAACATCTGAAGATCTTCTACAAGAAACTAGACATGAAAGAGTTGCTAGTTTCTGAGTAATTTTTTTAATGTCTAAATACTTATTTAGAGGTCACTCCTGAAACAAACTTACAACTATATTCACATTGCACAAAACTGTATATCTTGCCCTGGGAGGTCTCCTGAATCTAATACTTAGGCTTTCCTGTTTTCAGTTTCTATGTTTGGTAAATTCTGGTGGTGTTTTTTCAGTGTTTTCAAGTGATTTCAATACATTAAAAATACAGTGGTTATCAGTGATTACACATTTTCATGCCATTAAAAACAATAGAAACAAAGGGGCATATTATCAAGCCTGTGCGCTAAAATTATCGCCGCTTTATCGGCCGAAAACGGCCGATAAAGCGGCGATAATGGGCTTGATAATATGCTCTGTGGAATTCCAATCGAAGCCC
This sequence comes from Lissotriton vulgaris, assembly GCF_964263255.1. Taxonomy (NCBI): domain Eukaryota; kingdom Metazoa; phylum Chordata; class Amphibia; order Caudata; family Salamandridae; genus Lissotriton; species Lissotriton vulgaris. Next base: position 708,018,339 of record NC_141700.1, read on the forward strand.
ATGTTAGATGTCTTCACATCTAACATGTGCTTCAATTGGAATTCCGTAGAGCATATTATCAAGCCCATTATCGCCGCTTTATCGGCCGTTTTCGGCCGATAAAGCGGCGATAATTTTAGCGCACAGGCTTGATAATATGCCCCAGTGTTTTTCCAGTGTTTATGCAACGTTTTGCTTTTATATTGTTTGCTTTCTGCACTGATAGCACATGGTATATAGCCACTGTACGTATAGTGTATATGAGATCCAAATAGATTTTTTCAAATTAAACTTAGTGAAGTACACCATACATTACTTATTCAGTGAGGCTTGGTCATGTGTGCTCGCTCTTTCCTTCCTATGTAAATTTCTGTGAAAAGCCCCTCTCAACATTGCCGCTTGAGAATTGCAACACCAAAACAGCCAGTACACAATTTGTTAGCCCTGGCCACTAACATAGCTTTCCATGCCAATACTGGTGCACTTGAAGATTGCGATTCTCAAGGCAGGGTCTGCAACAATTGCATTGAGCTGGGTGCTTATGCCCTCAGAGTTATTGAAGCGGTCAAAAATAAAGCAGCACTTTTGAAACTACAGAGGAAATTCCTCTTTAAGGAAGGGATCTAGAATTTCTTTTGTCCACTACAGCAGTTATGTTTTCTGGTAAAAGTCGAAGAATGTAGTAGAGTGTACTTTTTTCACATCACTATTAATATACGACCAAAGATCCTTACATGTCTTGCCTTTGGCATCATCACTCAGCAGAAATTCTGTAAATGGTTGCCACATGGATAATATAGCATTCATAGGCCCTTGGACTGAGAAACATCAGCTAAGGTACAAAGTTGGGATGAATCTTTCTATGATGCCACACAAAGCTTGAAATGATACATATTTGCATTTTACTTCCTGTGCATAAGAAAACAGTGCACCAGAATGGACTGAAAAGTCAATAGCATTCCTCATTAACTCTGAAGATTGCAAAGATGCTTTCAGTATACCATCTATCAAGTGACAAGGATCTCTTACAGGGAAGCACTTCAGTTCAGGTATCAATTTTGACAGGTCATCACACTTATGGGCCGATTCGAATCCTGGAAAAACACTGTACAAATCGTGGTATGGAGCGTTTTCCCCATACAACTCGTACTTGTAAGGAGGCCCCTACAACCTAGGAAGTACGATCTGTACAAATAGACACACTCCATACAAATTGTAAAAAAGACCATACAACTCGTATATACAAGCAATTCCGATTCGGATTGCTCTGTACGCGACGTTCCCATGTATTCCCGGCAGCAGTTTGCAACCCGGCAAGTATGATTCGTACAAACGGCACTCCGTACGGCTCTTTTTTTACAAGAGTCAAAAAGTGCAGGAAAAACCTTGTACGCCCCGAAAACAGTATGAGACAGACCCCCCCATGTACGCGTCGTACACTCCATGAATACAGGGGACGGTGCGTATGTACTGTGCGGATGTACGGATGGCATGGAAAGTGGGGTAAGGTGTGTACATACGCGATGAAGGGGTACTGGTCGTGTACGCACCGTACAAGCACTGTACCCCGAAATCACCTGTATACGCACCGTACACCAAAATTGCGTATGTACGCACCATACCCCAAAATCGCGTATGTACGCACCGTACCCCAAAATCGCCTGTGTACGCACCGTAACCCAAAATCGCGTATGTACGGTGCGTACATGCGTGATGTTGGGGTACGCACAATACACACGCCTCGCTTGTGGTAGGACCCCTGTACGCCTCATACCCCTATACGATCCGTACCCCGGTATGAGTCGTACCCCTCGAACGAGTCATACCAGGGTACGAGGCGTATAGGGGTTCGCTTCGTTGCCCGGTACAAGTCATTCCCTGTATACAGGCCATTTTCCATACAAATCCTATGCTGACAACCCGGTACGAATCGTACTTGACGGGTTGGACAGCCTTTTTACACATTGTATGGTCTTTTTTACAAGTCTGTGTCGTACAGCTTTTCCCGATCCGATTTGTAAGGATCGGGCCGGTCTGTATGTATTTTTCCCGTACGAATCTTAATACACGGGTTGGAAGGGACTTGTACAATTTGTATGGAAAAAAATACAAATCCTATTTGTATGGAAAATAAAAATCCAGGATCAGAATCGGGCCCAAAATGTTCATATACATAGCAGGAATTACTGCAAATACGAACAATATCACTCCAATCTTTGTTGAACTTGGAAAGAACCTTTTTTGCAGAGTATTCTAAGTGACACTGCATTCCATGTTTTCCAAAAGTCTGGTGCACGTTTTCACCACAATTCGAGATGCTTGGTGATAGTGCTCTTTTCACATATACTTGTCATTTCACCCTGCATTGAATGTTTAGAGCAGGGGTCTCCAAACCGGTCCTGGTGTATCCGCTTCGGATATGTATCAATCTCCTCATTGAGCACCACATTAAAATCGCCCCCAATACCAAGAGGCCCAGGGGGAGGGGGAGAAAAAACGGCACCGGAAAATGTAGGATTGAAGGTCAGGTGGTACGTATATAGACAAAAAAGTAACCGTCCTTTTGCCTAGCTGACCCGAGACACCAACATACCTGCCTCTCTGATCCGACCGTGTGGCCCGGATTGCCAAGGGGAAGGAGTTCTTCGTTAAAATGACGACTCCTCTAGACCCCGTTGTAAATCCAGCATGTGCCACCAGTTTATACCCTCCTTTGTGGAGGGCCATGCAACGATTGCCAATCAGATGCTTCTCCTGCAACAGCACAACATCTGGGGAGAGCCTTCTAACCAACAGATTTACCATCCCTCTCCTAATCCTGTCACCCAGGCCATTCACATTCCAGCTCAGCACCTTTATCCCTGATTCCTGACTACCATGTGACATTTACCCTACACCAATAACGTCTAGCTGCAACATTATAACCTGATGGAAACAAAAGGAAAGAAATGAAAAATACAAAATAAAACCCAACAATGCCATTATCGCTACATAGGATATGATCACAAAACTAAACAACAACTGAGCCCATCCCAATGTCCCCCCTTCCCTGCACCCCTGCATATGGCAAACGCCCATCCCCAAATCGCAGTGTGCCTGTCGCCCAATATCTCTCCTGATCAGTGAACTAAAAGTAGTAACGGGGTGGTAACCATAGCTCTGCCCCTCCCCCCGCCTCCAAGGTAGCATAAATTGCCCTGAATTTGTACATTTTCTGAATTATTTCTATTCAGAGCGCCAGAAATGGCCGTTTGCTCCCCTCAACATTTAAGTCTCACCACCCGCGTCAGTGGACCCTTAGTCACAGTCTTACTGTTCAAGTCCCTCTTCACCAGTTTTGGATTCATGTTCCGCTGCCCCAACCACGGGCCTACTATCGATCCAGTACGCTACCACTTCTGGATTATTGAAGAACCAGGCCTTTCCTTCCCCTTCCACACGCAGACGAGCCGGATACATCATCGCATACTACAGCCCTTTATCCCTTAGCTTCCTCTTCACTGGAAGGAAACTTTGTCTTAATTTCTGGACAGTCTGGCTGAAGTCCAAGAAGAAGGAGAGCGTCGCGTTCCCATACCACAGTTGAGTCCCTGCTCTCGCCGCCTGCAGGATTGCGTCTCGGTCACGAAAATTAAGCACTCTGGCGATCATTGGGCGAGGGGGCGCCCCGGGTCTGGGTCTCCCCCCGGCACTCTGTGGGCCCGTTCTATTGTAAAAAAGTTGCTAAGACCCTTTGGTTTGAGATGGTTTAGGACAATGTCGTCTACAAATAGATCCGGCGCCTGACCCTCCGACCTCTCGGGCACTCCGAGAATGCGCATGTTGTTGCGTCTGGCTCTCCCCTCATATTCATCCAGCTTCCGATCTGTGGCTTCCCAAGAGGTTTTGAGGGCGCACACCTCCTGCTGCGGTTCCGCTACATCATCCATCAAGCTCGCCATCTTGATATCTAGCGACTTCACCTTCTCGTTGGCCTTTGTAAGATTCGCGCGTATCAGGTTCACCTCTATAGTGACAGTATACAATTTATTGTCCAAGGACTCCATCTTCCCGCCAAGTGAAGACTGAACTCCATTTATCACCGCCATGACGTCTGTCAACGTTGGCTCGGTTAAAGCTCCCTGCGCATCATCCCCCAACAACTGGGCCTTCCTGAGTTCCACCGGTGATCCCTTGGGCATCGGGTAGCGATCCAGTTTGTTAGATTGCACATGTTTCGCCCCCTTCGAGGACCTAGACATTGGTTTGTCGGAGTCAGACCATCGCCATCGCCTCACTTTAACTCTCGTGTGGAGAGGCGCTAGGATCAACCGGGCACTCCACTGCTGAGGTCAGCAATAATCCACCGGCAGAGAGCACGCAATGAAGTTCTCCGCTGTTACCTCTCTTTGTGGCCATCTCCCCTTGCGCAAACCGCACACCAAGCCGCTCTCTGATCAAAGCAGCAGGAGTCCGTTGTAGGAGTAATTGTATCACACTCCACCATATACGACCGTGGTCAATGCAGCTGGTGACGCTGCACCCAACCCCCAGTGGGTCGTGTCCCCCAGGCTGAGCCCAATGCCGCCACCAACGAAACTTCTTACTTCCACCTGGAGCTGCTGTACGTCTGATCCACGCTTTACTACCACTGAAATCCGGTTACCTGCCAAATCTAGCTGCAGGGCCGAGACTTCAACTCCAAGTGTCGCAGAATCCGAGTTCCGCTCCAGGCAACCCTTGAAGCAAGCCTCAGCCTCCCTCCTGGCCTCAGTCACCCGCAGCCGTTGTTCAGCCACTCACTGTTAAATGGTGGATAGTACCAAAGCACTGTGCTGAGTGTGATGAGTCATCTCCTACCAAAGCTGGTCAACATCCACCAGCCTCTGACGCAGATTGTATAGCTGTGCGACCATGGACTCGAGATAAGCCACCCAGGCTTCCAGTTTCTTTGCGGCGGTTGCAGAAGCAATGCTATCTGCAGGCAAGCACCCCTGGACTCATTCAAGGCCTGCACGTGTCTCTGGATGCAAACGTTCTCAACTGAAACCTGCAGCACCGGCCTGTGCTATAGCTGTGCGTATGTTTGCAGATCCTAATTCCGCCTCAACGTCCAATTCCACCATCCACACACCGGTCAGGCTGTTCGCCCAGATCACCAACGACGCCCCTCTACTCAGGCTCTCCCAGACGTCCCAGCCAGATCTCAGCACATCTTCTCTTTCGGCCTATGCGCCACATTCAGTCTTCATGGCGGGGCCCCCATGATCGAGGGACACACTCCTCGGCCCCCACTGCAATTTTATGGTCCAAGAGTCCCTGGCCACTCGACCTGTCCACCGCCCCCCGGATGTCCCACCACAGTCCGCCGTCCGCCACCACCGACTCACCGCCTATTACTGCCACTCTTCCCCACTGGCTGCTCCGTGGCAGTACTTCTGATCGCTGTCCCCGTCAGGGTCATCAGCAAGTGCCTCTTGCACCTCGTCTGGCAGAACCAGTCGGCATCTGGGCCGCCAGCGGGACAATGTAAGCTCCGGCCACTCGCGGGCCTTACCGGCGACTTCCGGTTGCCGGCCCCGCTGTTGTTGCACTACGGCCGGGGTCACAAACAACTCAAGACCCCGACTTGGCAGCTCGCAGGCCCCAAACTGGAAGGCGACGTTACTCCGAATATGCGCACCGGAGCGATACGCGGGACACAGCGTCCGGTGCCGCTTTCCCTCTGCTGCCGAATGCACAACACAGGGCACAGGATTACTATCAGGATAGTTCCGGAGGCGGCTGGGGTCTCGGGAGCTAAGAGCTCACGCGGCCATCTTGGTCTCGCACGTGGCTCCTCCCTATTAGGAAAGATTGTTATGAAACCAGCCATTTTAACTATCAGTAAAAGAATCAAACACAGCTAAAATATCAAATATGATTTTGATATTTCCTGATTCTCTACAGTTTATAAAATAATTAAACAAAACCTAAAACATGCTTCTAAATCCTGCATCTTTAGACCAAAGACAACAAAACTGAAAAAAAGCAAAAGGAAGAAAACAATATTTTAGTGATATCCCTAATCAACAAAACCAAGCAGAATAATATTAGCCCAGTCTTTCTTACTGCTAGCTTATATAACAAAGTTGCATTGTATTGGCCCCTTCAGGAAGAAAAAAAATGACTCTTTCATTCTCGTTTTCCTTTCTTTGAATGGCATTTAGTTTGTCGTTGTGCAGGTGTTTTTTCAGTGTTTATATGTTTTCACTGGTGAGGGCTATTAACATTTCAGTGGGATTTTATCAGTTATTTTAGGTTTAAACCTAAAATCGGACAGCATACTCATACTCTTCATAATTCTACAAACCATAATATTCCTGCCAACTGACCTACCATCAACTTCAGCATGTCCAGCAGAAATTGCTGACCGATAACAATTCATGGTCCTGTATTCCAGACCCTTCACTAAAAAAGTAATCACATCCACAATAGGAGCTTCCACGGGATCCAAATGACTTCCGATACGCCAACTGTCCCACATTCTTCATATTCCTCGATATATTTTCCTTGTTCCTGGCCCCCATGATTCTTTAAATAACTCTGCAGCCTATCTCGAAAAGCCCTGCAAACATCCAGATCTCCTGACATCTTCCAAACAAGAAGGTTCAAAATTCCTTCCTGTACCAATGGATGCTCTTGACCTTATCCATTTAACAAAAGACGTTCTCCTACTAGAATCAAAAAAGAAATTGCACAAGCCAACTCCTTCTCAGTCGGAAACCATATCTGAAATATCCAAAAGGGTGTCACTAATACAATTTGACATCTCTCTTACCTCATCTTCAACAATACTCTGTATCATTACAAAAAGAGGAAAACCATAAGCTCTCCTCCTCAACTAAGAAAAGACATCACTTGCTTCTGGATCCGACATCCAACTGTAATAAATTAACAACTGGAAAGATCAACCTGCCTGCCTGCAAAGAGACCCACCTCTAACGGTCCCCAAAACGCATTGATCTTGCCAAACCAACGATGATTCAACTGCCAATCGCTGAAATCCCTCAAATGAAGAGAATTCCAATCTTCTGACAGATTAATTTCACCTGGAAATATTCAGCTCCCACCGTAATCCTGTGTTCTAAACAGAAACTCCCAAAATCCTTTGCCAGCTCTGCTAATACCCTGGATCGGCTTCCACCCAACTTGTTGATGTAAACTACCCTTGAAACATTGTCCAACTTCATCAAAACTAACTGCCCCTTTAAAATCTCTTTGAAACTCTTCAAAGCAAACAATCCCGACTTTAAATCCAAACAATTTACGTGCTTTTTCCTTATCTTCTATGTCCATGTTCCACCTGTCTCTAACTCTCCCAAACGAGCTCCCCAACTTCTCAAGCTTGCATCTGTCTCTAAAACAAAACTCGGAGCACAACCAAAAAAGGCATGGTCATTCCACGTATGCATATTTTCCAAAGCCCTTGCTCCCTTGCCTCTGAACTCACTAATATCCTGTCCACATAACAAAACCCATTATGTAATGCTTCTCCTTTCAACATTTGAATAGCACGATAATGCAATGGTCCTGAAAAATTTGCTTTGATCGAGAAAGATAACAATCCAATCATATGACCCAGATCTCTTAGAATTAAAAAATCCTTTCTAAAAACCTGAGATATTTCCTTCCTTATCAACTTTACTTTTCTCTCTGGAAGTTGCAACAACAACTTGCCAGTATTTATTTGGAAACCTAAAAACTCCAAACTCCGAGTTGGTACAAAATAGATTTTTCCTGGTTGACTATAAATCCTAACTGCTCCACCATGCCCTTTACCAGCTCCAAATCCCTCATCAAATTGTTCAAGTTTTGGTACATAATTAAAATGTTGTCCGAGTATATAATCTAGTGAAATAAGCTACCACTACTCTCAGCACCTTGGTAAAACACCACTGTGCTGAAGGAAGTCAGAATGGGACGCACTGAAACGGATACAATTGACCTCTCTAACATAATTGTAAATACTTCTGACTCCCTTTCTCCATTGGAATAGTGAAATATGCATCATATAAATCCAATTTCACTAACCAGTAATTTTTTAACAACAAATCCCTCAGACAATGTATGCCTTCTATCTTGAAATGTGTGTATACTACATATTTGTTCAATTCCCTAAAAATGATCACTGGTCTCCATCCTTTGTCTTTCTTTTTTACCCAAAACATTGTACGTACAAATAACTTCTCTGACTCTTCCAAGTGTAAGATAGCTCCCTTTTGAAGTATGGCCTCTATTTCTAAGCCTACTACTGTTAGTAATTTGTCTTCTTCTGTAAACTCTCTTGTCTCTTTCTTTTGAAATGGGAAACTCAAAAACTCTATCACATAATTGTTGACTGCCTCCAACACCCAGGGATCTAGAATTAAATTCTCCCATTGACTTATACAATCTCAGAAACGACCCCCTACTTTTCCTGGGGAAGAATCAAAAATGATCTATGTACTCCCCTTGGATTCCATTAGATTGTCCTCGGTTATTGAAAAAACAGCCTCTAGCCGTCCTTCCAGTTCTTCCTCGATTCAGGAACAAACCTTGAATGGTCTGAAATCCTCTCCCTCTGTATTGGGAGTAGTAGTGGGACCTTTGCATGCCCCGGCCTGTAGTGGGTCCCCTTCTACTGGCATGTCTAAAATTCTACTTCCAAAAACCTTCTTCATATTTGACTGAGCATTATCCAAAGCTGTAAAAGTGGCTACATATTTGCACATACTTTTATCTAGCCCTTCTACAAAGAGCATCCTTGCTGGGTTCTATCTGCGTCATATCTCCTAACTTGGGGCTTATTTTCAGAAGAATTGCTTTCCTTCTCGCTGTAAGCAATCCAGTGTTTGCATTTCCCAGCAGCACCCCGCCCTCTGATTCCATTCTCTGAACAATTCTAAATCAGGTTTTTCACTTACATGTGTTTCCTCAACCATATCCATAATACAGGTAACTGCCCCAATCACATCCAAGACCTTCTCCTAGCAGATCTTTAATGAACATTCTAGACCCTTTCTGGGATCTCTACATAGTCTAAACAGAAAACATATTAATTTGGGGTCTGAATTGGGTGTACTGCCAGCATTTTCCTCAATTGCAGGCCTAGAGCACTTAGCACATCCCACCTCCTTGTCCAAAGGTTTGCCTATCCATTCCTTAATAAACTTGCCCACATGGTCCACTGGCCACCAATCACCACTCCTAGGATGTTTTATATTAAAGGGTGAAAACATCTCCCCACCCGAAGGGTCCCTAAGAACATCTCCAAAACGACATTTCTCCAAATTGTCAAATTCGTCATCCTCATCCCCCTGCAGATCTAAACTATACTCATTCCACTCTTTACGGTACATGTTCTTCCATTAGCCATAATGCTTTAATCTCTTTTGGTGCCGCGTCAGACACCTTGCCTTTGTGTGCCACTAGGGACACACAATCTCTGAATGCCCCTAAGGCCACCTCTCCTCCTGAGAAATTGAAACCATCCTTCCCTCTTTTAGTCATAACTAAATCCTCCACATGTTTAGTTTTTTTCAATCTCTTTTCTCCTACTCCTACTGACAGGTCATCTTCCTCAGACAGCAAAATAAATACCTCACCTAAATCAATTCCAATCCTTCTCTTCTTATGTAAAATACTAGTCACAGATTCCAGAACTTCTAACGATATTCTCTTCCATTAACAATGCTGCTGTACCCCCACTTCTGCCTAGTTCAGCTTCCATATTAATAATCACTCTTTCTAATTGCTCTAAAGCTGTCAATATTTTTCAGAACTGTGGGGCATATTATCAAGGGGGTTTATCTCCGCTTTTTTGGCTTTAAAAGCCAAGAAAGCGGAGATAAAATTATCTCCCTATTACCAAGCTGTCGCTAACACCAGTTAGTGACAGCTAATAGGAGATAGCGACCAACTTGGGCCCCGCTTTGCATGTCAGTGATATTTATCACTAATGACATGCAAAGTGGGCGTGCCAAGATGTTAGCGACTGGAAACAGTCCCTAACATCGCTATCTCCTATTACCAACTTTTGGAGATATTCGCGCTAAGCGCGAATATCTCCAAAAGCTAACACCTGCCCTGAGCAGTTCTTAGCCATGTTATCCAATGGGAGGTGGATAACATGGCTAAGAGCATTTGCTCGATAATGCATGAATATCGCTGACTTTTCAGCGATATTCATGCATTGCGGCCGTTTTTTATCGCATTTGCGATAAACCTTGCTAATAGCAAGGTTTATCTGCGATAAAAATCGCCGATGTGCGGCGATAATTTTTGTCTCTAAACAAGTTAGAGATAAAAATTATCGCTAGTTGTTGGTAATATGCCCCTAACTCCGAAACAAACTATCCAACTCTCTTCAAAAATACTCTGGGGCCCATTAGGATGAAGGGCGGTCTTGTCCGCCCGTCATCCTACCGGTGATTGGGACCACCCGCAATAAGGGCGGGGGTCCCGTGGTGGGGATTAGGATGCGCCCGCCAAAGTGGCCCTCATGTTTAACATTGTGGCAGGCGGTGCTCTCTGCACCGCCCGCCACAATGCAAAACATGCATGTATGCATTTGCATACACGAAGCGGCAGGCACCGCTCGGTGCCTGCTGCTTCATGTATGCAAATGCTTGGGGGTACCACAGGTACCCCCCAGTGTGCACCCCTCCTCCCCTTGCGGGCCCCCTCTAATTTTCGATGCTCCACTCACGGAATTTAGGTGTTGGAGTTGGCAAAAGGGAATGTTTTTTCATTTAATGTGCCTGATCATTTCTCCTTGTTGGAGTTTTAGTTTAATGAGCACCCGAACATTTCCTCAAGTTGAGTGAGCTACTTCAAATGTTGATGCACCTCTTAGCTTGCATATTCTAATTTTATGGTACTTGGAAACTGAATGGTCATTAATTATCTAAATTGAAGGGTAACTAGAGAAAGTGATGGCAGATCCTAATTTATTGCAAAATGTTGAGGTTTCCACACATAAAGGTGGGCATACATTGGATCTTATATTTTCAAAAGTCCCTTCATTGACTACTGCTATGGCTTTTCCATGATTCTGGGCACACCATTGTTTGTCACTTTTCAATTAACGATTGCTGCTGATCAGTAACAGTCAACTAAATTAACCAAGGCAAGCGTCCCTGCCATCATATAGTAACCTGGTAGACATTTGGTCCCAAGTTATTATACATCTGGCCAATGGAATTAGGAAGCATTACATTTCTTTAAGTTGGCACTGTACAAGAGATGAATATATTGACTCAAATTAAGAAAGGAGTATGAAAAAGAAACTTCTCCACAGCAGCCTAGTTCACACCGAGTTTCAGAAAAAAAAACCTAAATGTAAACAATTTGAAAGAGAAAGGAGATATGAATATTGATCCAAACAAAAAGTGGTTTATAAGAAAATGCTCTTACTTTTTCGCAAAAATATTAAAAAGGTAAAGGCGGACACATTTCTGCAGCAGTCCTCTCCTCTAAAGCTATTTTCCAGATTGTAAAATCATTTTTAATCGCAGACGTGTCTCAACAAGGGATTCCTGCTTCACAATCTCTTTTTGATATTTTATCATCTTTTTTTTTCATAAAAAAGAAGAGAGATATTCCAAAATTTTGAGGAGAGGGTGACAAATACACAAATAATACGAACACATTATCCTACTTTAAAGGATAAGAGCTCTCTTCTTGTCACATTAAAAAATATCTTTAACATAATTGGAACAAATTATTCAAAAACCTAAATCTGGTTCCCCTTTGAATGTCTGCACCACCATATTTTGACTCAGGCAGCATCACCATTCAGTGTTTTGATTAATCCTTTATTTAATTTGTCACTGAAGCAAGAAATAGTCCCCCTAGCTTGAAAAGGGATTTGCTTCTGCCTCTCCTAAAAAAAAGCCATTATCAAAAATGGGGTGACCCAAAATGGTCCTGGACCTGGGTACAGTGTATTATGAAAAACAATGGTCCTAGACCTAGATATAAATTGTTTAAAGCAAATCTACAATCATTATTTGTGAACGCTTATTAGAGCCTTGGCATTAGTGGCTCACTGTATTAATACATTCATTTAGCTAGAAGTGCAACAACCAAGAACAATATATTTGGGAACAAAGAATTTTTTAATTCCAACGTAATTCAACAGTAAATTGTTACTTCATTTTCTTTTAGACACTTAAGGTACACAGAGGAGGTTACTCCTAAGGATGTGCAAGAAAAGAGTGCTCAAGTGATGAAAAGGTGAGTAGAAGAAGCAAGAGTTGGTACTTTTAGTTAGACTGGTCGTGCGATCTCAGTCATTTTTACAGCCTGACCACATTTAGTATCCAATCGCAGTTGTTTTTCATATATAACAAATAAAAAATCTTGTGTAGCACGTTTCCACAGGGGGAGGAGTTTGTGGTCCAGGTGGGGTATTGATGGACGTCAACGTTTCGACCCAACTTAGCGCTCAGGGGTGAGTGGGGGCCTCAGGCTGCGGGTCTTCTTCAGGATGGGAGGGTAACCTTGGTCTGCGCCCGGGGTTATTTTATAGAGTGCAACTGTTACAAAACTGGTATCCTGAAGCCAAGCTTTCATATAGGTACTATACTGTCAATACTGTGCACATGCCCTGGCACAGTAGCAGGTCTACCTACTTAGGAAATAGCTATGACTTCAAGGCCTTCCTAAATTGCAACATTTCCATTGAGGACCTAAGTAGGGGTGGTAATTCATTCCACAAATTGTCTGCTTTGACTGTGAAGGCCTGACATCTTTGTCTAGACTTCGAAATTTGTTTATGCAAACCAAGTTTGCAGAGCTAAAATGAAGATGTTTCCCATGAGTATATCCTTTTAGTTTACATTGTAAAGGCACAGGGCCTATAACCTGTAGTGCCTTGAGCACAATGCACATGCCTTTAAAGATGATCCTCTACTTCGGAGGATGCCTAGGGATAAATACTAGTGGGTCAAGGTTGTGCACAGGTTAAAAACAAATTGCCAAGACTAGACAGTCCTTGCACAATCAGAAGCTTACCGGTGTGTTAATCAGGGTAGTGGGTGCTGTCAATACGGAGTGTATATCATTATTTTAGAATTCTCCAGAAGGCTCCTATGTGTCGTCAAGGGCCTCACATCAGTTATGATCAGGGAAGGGGGCATCGTCATCTGTGGTGAGAGTGTTGTATAACATTTTAGGACCCTATTGTAATTTTCCCGATTCATGCCCTTATATAGGTATAAGTCACCATATCCTTATATAGGCATAGAAATCATAACCATATTTAGACATAGCTCATGCAGTCCAAATACGACAGGGCTACTTCCACTAGTTCCAAAAATCCACAACAATTTCTTGGAAAACTCGGCTTCAGCAGCTAGGGACTTCCCCTTGCTCGAAAACTGACTTGTCCAAGAACTCATGGAGTTTTTAAAGAACTGAAACTCTTTAATGACGTTATTATGTCCACCTTTACGTCAATCTCGGTACCTTCAAGGTATAAATATGCCCACACTTGCCATAGCAAACACACAGTGGTTCGGAGCAGTTCGACTATCTACCTGCCCAACACATCCTCCTACAGCAAGTGACGGAGGAAGCTGACCCTCCAGCAGACGCACTGAGAGAGACGCTGCTGTTGTTTCTCTTGCCGAGAGAGAAATCCAGCTCCATTGTTTCCAAGCTACCCTTGCGGGTTGTTGGGAAATCGGGTCCTGAGGCTGACCGTCTTCCTTCTACACCAAGGTACGGAGCTGATTAGACCCTTAGAGAAGTCTTGGATAGATTCTTGGCAAAAAATACTACATTTATGCTACACCTCACTTACTCCTTCCCTCGTACTAAGCTTAGGTTAGGAACATCGGGGTAGGTGTATTTTAGACGCACTCGTCGAGTACTTTTTAGCCTCTGTTATTTATGTATGTATTTATCTATGGTGTAGGAACCATACAATGCTCTTACAGTATTATTTTATTCTACTCTTTTTACTGTATGCATTATATTTTGCAACCAGTATTACGATTGTAATACCTTTTATTGAAAACGCCTGTCTCTCTACTTCTCTGCAACTCTGTTGAAACGAAGCGTGCACGAATGACTGAGTAAAATATCTATCTATTGTTTCCACAACTCTGAAAATCAGTTTTATCTTGGGGAAACAAAGTTGTCATGTTTATGTGGTTGTCAGAAACGAAATCCCTTCTTGTGAACTTGAGAAAGTTTCTAGTGACCTCTGAGCCACCTGGCACTCACAATTAAGTTTAATATATTCAATAGAGACCTAGTAGACATAAGTCCTACGTCACATCTACAGGATATATTATTCAAGTGCGCAGAGCCTATTGGGAATATAGGAACTACACTACAAGAGGGGCTGCCATTAAAAACCATCTTGTAATTTCTGGGTAAGCCTCTATATGAGACCATCTATGGGTGTGTGAAAGCAAGGGGGGGGGTGCACTTACCCCAGTTTGAAGGGTAGCGTTTTGTCCTTCCTTCAGAGTGCTTTTACTGCCGCTGCTAAAAGAAATGGCCTTGATTAGAAAGGGGTTGGGCACCTATTGTGGGTAGTAAGCACGGGGCTAGTCAATTTCTCACCTCGTCTCCGTAGGAAAAAGGCATCCAGAGTCCGCGTTTGAAAAACTGGCAGAAGGACTACTCGGCCGTGAGGACGTTATAAAGCGGCTCGCGAGCGAGCGTCGCACGCCGGTGGGGGCTACGGTAAATGTAGAGTGAAGAAAGACTCTTCTGAAAATCCTGTTGGTCTGACACGGGAGGTCTTGTGTGGACCAATATCTTCACATCGATGTACAATTGAATGGCAACTTTATACAGATAACGATTCAGCAACGTTTTTGATCAAGGGCGGGCACACGCTGTCATTCTGAATCATTTGCGGACAGCTTAATTGATACGACATTATGTTAATAATGCGAACACTATACATAAACGTTGTTGTATTTACAATACTTCTCAGTGAACAAATAAGGCATTTACAATTGAAAAAACAGTGGTGTATTTAAATAGGTAGAGAGATTAGAAAACATTTAATAAAACATTTAAAGCAAGGCAACACACCGCGGCTCGGTGGATGTTGCCTCAGTTTTTACACATATTTTATTTACAGTGGAGAGGATACTTGCAAAGGGCGAGATGGCCTGCAAGTGCATATAGTGAACTGCATGCATGTTAATCAAACATGGCAACATGTGAAATACAATCAGTCCCCCAAGTGTCCAGTCGGGATCTAGCTGCCAAGGGGTCTCTGCATGTTCTAAATAACTGACACTCGATATATGCATATTACATGTGCATCATACCTGCCCTAAGGCACATCGTTGTACAAGGTGACCGTGGTGTGGGCATGATGTGTTATGCATGTGGCTGTTAAGTCAGGGTAGTGTGTATGCCTCGTGCACGTAGGACAAGGTGTGTTGGCTGGCAGGTAACTTATAACTTGTCAGGAGGCTGTACAAGGAGGTAGTAGCTAGCCGTTGCTTAGAACAGAGACCTGTTTGTTTACTTCCTCATACTCATTCAGGCCACGTTTGATGGTATCAAACAGATGTATGAACCGACACTCACGGATGCTCAGAATGTTGTTGAAGTCTCCGCCCCTGGGGGTGGGTTTCACCTTTTCTATAACGCACCATCTAAGGCTGTCTGGTTTGTGTCCAAGGGTGGTAAAATGGTCCACCAAGGGTGCCCCCGGTGTTTGAAATCTAATGTGGCTACAATGCTGTAAGATGCAACACTTAATTTTCTGGATGGTTTGTCCTATGTACATGAAGTTACATGGACAAATGATTGCATATTTGACCCCCGAAGTGTTGCAGTTCTGTTCTCCTGTAGTTCTTGTGTCTGGTTGTTATGTGTGAATTGTATGGTGTCCTTTACCATCGGACATGCTTTACATTGCCCACATTTTGTGTGGCCTTTGATTGGAGGGATGCCTCAAAGGGCAGTTTGGCCGATAGTGGTTACTGATGGTAATAGAGACTTGACAACATGATCTCTCACGTTTTTTGCTTTTTTTAAAGTGTGAAGTGGTGGAGGTGCATTGTCAAGTTCGTCTGAGACTAAGTGCCAGTGCGCATTGATAATCTTCTTGACAGCATTACTTTTATTTGAAAAGGTAGTGACACACACTAGGCGGTCCTCGTTGTCCTTTTGACTCTATCTATATTCCAGGAGATGTTCCCTGTGATTATACCATGCACGCTTGCAAGCCTGTTTGAGCAGTATAGTGGGTTAACCCCTTTCTGTGAGGCGTGTCAGAAGGCCTGCTGACTCATCAAAGTAGTCCTCCTTTCTGGAGCAGTTCCTATGCAACCTCAGGAATTGCCCGAAAGGGAGGTTATCCCTAAGGTTGCATGGGTGGTGACTAGAGTAGCGTAGTAGCGTGTTACGTTCGCTGCTCTTCCTGTAGAGGCTGGTGTATAATGTCTCTGATTCTGCATTTATGGTTATGTCCAAGTGGTGGATTCTTGATCTATGATAGTCAAGTGTGAACTGAATGTCTGTGGAACATGCATTCAACCAAATGTGGAAGTTTTTAAGCTCTTCCTCATTCCCTTTCCATATTATGAGCACGTCGTCTATGGAACGACACCATAGCTCCACGCATCCGACGTACAGGTTGGAGTCGTTCAACACGTGTTCACGTTCGAACGCGTCCATGAAGATGATCGCTAGGTTGGGGGCAAAGCTGGCCCTCATCGCTACACCTTTAGTCTGTACATAATGTTGACCCTGGATGCAGAAATAGTTTTTTGTCATTGCAATCGTTAAGAGTTCAATGATGAACTTGGTTGGCACCAACGCAAAAGAGAGAGACTTGAGAGAACGATACGCGAGTTTGACATTTAAAATCAAACTCGTCAAGGTGGCAAAAGACATAAAACTCTATGATAAAAAGGTAACTTACCCCTACTTGCAAGAAGGTTATTACTTAAGGGAACAACAAGGTACTTTTTCCAGCAGGGGCAGAGGTGGATATAGACGATTCGCCACTTTCTCAGGTTCCTCACTAGGGAGCAACTCGGAGAGCGATGCAGATCGCCCGAGCACAAGCGCTGGAACCTCGAACACTGAGTACACTTACACAGACCAGCAACCTTTTTCAGAGGAAGATCAATGGTGGGATCAGAGAGGGAGGGGACGCCCCTGGGGGAGACCCAGGGGTCCGAGAACACAGTCATGGAACAGGGGCAGAGGGAGAGCCAGGACACAAACACTGTTCAAACAGGAAGCACACAGGGACATACAGACCATACGGCAGCACTACGGATGGTAGTATACACACCAGAGAACCCTTTGATCAATCTATCTGACTACTTCCTGACCCCAGATGAACAAAGAATTCTAGAAAATGGCCTCTCATTCGTCCCTACCTCAATGCTAAACAATTTCAATTTGAAGGTAGAACTTCACATTTTTTTCCGCAAGGTTAGACTTAAACGCTTTTTTTAAAAAAAACCCTTACCGCCCCACGTTCACGGGGAGTGGTGTGAGACCACCTTCCAAGTTCAACCCCCCGCGCACCTCATGCCGTCCAAAATCCTGGCCTATGAGCAAGTGATTATGAGTGATGTGGAAAGAACCCTCTCAGAAAGACACTATGTTAAATATAACATCTCCAAAGCCGGACACCGAACCCTAGGAACCCTTAAGAGCAATACCTCCATAGTGATAAAGCCTGCAGACAAGGGGGGAGCTATCGTTGTCCAAAACCACGACGACTACAAAAAGGAAATTTTATCTCAACTAAGGGTTGCAGGCAACTACGAAAAACTTAGGGTGGACCCCACTAAGGGACTCAGCAAAAGGATTGAAACTGTGACACGCAATGGCCTGGAGAGTGGTTTCCTTAGCAAAAATGAATTTGACTACCTCAACAACAAACACCTCAGGATGCCAACCATATACTCCCTCCCCAAAGTACATAAGAGAATGCAGGATCCACCAGGAAGGCCCATAATTTCTGGCTGTGGCTCCTTATTGGAACCACTATGCAAGTACATTGATGTTTTTCTCAGGCCCCTAGCCGAAAATACTGCAACATACATTAGGGACCCAATGCAAACCATACAGTTGGTGGACCAGCGCTCCCATGACCATGCCACTCACCTATTGGCTACAATGGATATCACCGCATTGTATACAAATATTCCCCAGGGTGATGCTCTAAGTTGCATGGAAACCGCCTTGAACCAACGCCCAGCACCGCATACCGTGCCAACCAAGTTCATCATTGAACTCTTAACGATTGCGATGACAAAAAACTATTTCTGCTTCCAGGGCCCCCATTCTAGCAATCATCTTCATGGACACGTGCGAACATGAACACATGTTGAACGACTCCAACCCGTACGTCGGATGAGTGGAGCTATGGCGTCGTTACATAGACGACGTGCTCATAATATGGAAAGGGAATGAGGAAGAGCTTAGGAAGTAACCTCCTCTGTGTTCCTTAAGTGTCTGAAAGTAGATGAAGTAACAGTTTACTGTTGAAATACGTTGGAATTAAAACATTCTTTGTTCCCAAATATATTGCTCCTAAAAAAAGACGAATGCTGATGCATCAATCTTGAGCAACTATAGACTTATTTCTCTTCTCTTGACCATCGGTAAAATGTTGGAAACCCTGGTCAATGTTCAGATCTCTAGGAATACTAAAAAGAATGACATTCTTCATTTGTCTCAATCAGGCTTTCATGCAGGATTTATCAGAGTCAGCACTTTTGGAGGTCACTCAGTTAATTAGAAATTACCTTGATATAGGAACGATACAGTGTCCCATGTCACTTACAGAGATTAGGCTGGGGGCGGCAAACTTTGGACCTAGATTAAATTGTTTCTGACAAACAGATAACAAGCAATATTTCTACAACTGCATGGTATAGATCAGAATGTTATGTTTTTCCCCAGGCTTTCATTATGTACTGTTGCTAATAAGGGTTTGTTTCAATAGAAATATATTCTTATTAGTAAAGCCAACTCCAATTATTGTGGTAGATTTTAATTACTAAATTTTTGTTTCTCCAGAATACTCTTAAAATATACTGCCCACTACTGTGGATACCGTGTTTCCTACACCTCGTAATCCTCATTGTTTTATGTAGCATTTGCTATGATTCATTGTCTCTATATTATGTTTGTGTGATTTAAAGGGCTCTGACACCCTACAATGGGTACGAGTAGTGCTATAAAACAAATTAAATGGATGTTAGAAAGAAGCTTTGAAGAGAAGAGTGGGTCTATTGGAGGGTGGGAGTGAGGGAATCCATGGAGAAAGAGATCATTGGGGGGGACGCCAACAAAGACTGTTGCACCAGGTGCCACCAGGTCTAAAGTTGGCCCTGTGCAGCCTGGTGTGATACTAATACAGAAATGCAAAGACCTGCGCTCTACTACAACTAGAAGGTAGGCCATGAAATAATGGGACTATCTCAGCACTGACTAAAGAACAGGCAACAAGTTGCTACATAAGTTGTAGCACTGTTTGCTAATGTATTGCTGCTGAAGCTGTCAGGCATCGTACATGGTGCCTATAGATGTTGAATCAGCATGGTATAAAATGTTAGTGTTACTATAGTATGATCTGCTCCTCCATCATTAGTGTATGAACGTTTTTATATAAATGTGGTGCTGCTGATGATTAATGTTGTAAAATAATCTTTTTACTTAAATCTTCTACTTATGATATTATATTGGTTTATATATGTACTAGCAGCCTGCCCCAGCGTTGCCTGGGGCAGAAAGGGGCTGGGGGACAGTACACCCACTCCTGCCCCGACCCCCTCCCGCACCGACTCCCTCCCGCCCCGACTCACTCCCGCCCCCTCCTGCCCCGACTCACTCGCGCCCCCCTCCCGCCCGACTCACTCGCGCTCCAACATTTTCCTTTACTGCTGCCTCCTTCTTGCCTCCTCCACAGTCTCGCACTGAACTTTCCCTTTCCTTACCTGTGCCGCCGCTCCTCACTGCACAGCCGCTCGTCACTGCACCGCCGCTCCTCCTTTGTCGTCATCACGCACGTCGCGTCGCGGTCATCACGCACGTCGCGTCGCGGCCAGCGCTAGCTCCCAGCCGGTGCTACTTTCAGGGGACTACTTTGTTTACAAACTTAATTTTTTTAATTTACTTTTTTTATTTTTATTCATATAGCCTATGTCCATCTACACACCCTGACATTTTCATAGATGTATCGGGTGTGTAGATTGGCGCTGTGGTTCCCGAGTTTACCTGGCCAAAAGGTGCAAGTTCTCTCTTTATAATAGTAGTATAGATTAAGAAAAAAAAATGAAACGAGGAAAAATAAAAAGGGTGTCTAACACTGCTAGAAGGGCTGATGATACCAAATGTTGAAGCAAAAAATATATATAATTCTGTGGAAATGTGTTCAGGCCAGCTCTCCTGAGGATTTAGGTGTTTCAAGTGATGTGAGGTAGAAAATCAGAAGCTATGGAAGCGTCTAGGGACAGTGAAGCTCAAAGCCTTTGCACCTCTTTGGCTTAAGTTCAGGCCATATAATGAGGTGGATAGACTACTCTATGCACTATATCTTGTTCATGTTAAAGCAGATTTTAATAGTCACTGCTTTTTAGGTCTCGCTGAGCCAGCGCATGCGTTGCTCTGTGAGGAATTTAGTGAGTGGCTTTTTGAAAGTGCTCCCAGAGGCTTTTGCTTGCCAGAAGCTTGCGTTCACGCGTGCAGCCGCCATGTGGTTTCTGTCAAGGCTCATTAAGCCTTGCGTGCCTCTCTCTTGGATTCTCTTTGAAAATTCCGTGCACCTTATCCTCCTTTGGTTTCCCTCTCACGCATGTTAGGACTGGAGTAAATGAACTCAGAAAAGTGGGGTCTGAGAATATCCAATGATTAAACCCAGATCTGTGACTGGGGGTAAATGTCTTGCCATTGTGCAACATTCTGTCCATCATCCTGT
Organism: Lissotriton vulgaris; assembly: GCF_964263255.1. Lineage (NCBI taxonomy): Eukaryota > Metazoa > Chordata > Amphibia > Caudata > Salamandridae > Lissotriton > Lissotriton vulgaris. The sequence continues at coordinate 708,039,244 of NC_141700.1, forward strand.
GTGTTTTGCTGTTCACCCTATGTGGGAAGGGTATGCCCAGACGTGGGTCCCGTGCTCACTAAGCCACTGGAGTCAAGCTATCCTGGCTGAAGATGGCTGATAGCCAGAAAGCGTTCCTAGGATGCTTGATTCCGGTCCAGGGAAGACATGGCTTGGCAGTTCGGGCTGGAGTGTTCCCATGAGGAACAGGGTCAAGACTGATTTGCATATGGCCATGTCTGAACTCGGGTGGCTTGGTGAGCACAATAACGATGGATTAAACCCAGATCTGTGACTGGGGGTGAATGTTTTGCCATTGTGCAACATTCCGTCCATCATCTTGTGTGATTTGCTGTTCGCCCTATGTGGGAAGGGTATGCCCAGACATGGGTCCGGTGCTCACTAGGCCACTGGAGTCAAGCTTTCCTGGCTGAAGACGGCTGATAGCCAGAAAGCGGTCCTAGGATGCTTGATTCCGGGCCAGGGAAGACATAGTTTCGCAGTTCGGGCTGGACTGTTCCAATGAGGCACAGGGTCAAGACTGATTTGCATATGACCATGTCTGAACTGGGGTGGCTTGGTGATCAAAATAACGATAAATTAAACCCAGATCTGTGACTGTTGGTGAATGTTTTGCCATTGTGCAACATTCCGTCCATCATCTTATGTGTTTTAATATCCAATGATTTACATCACTTTGCTGGAACAATGAGATGCTTTTTAATAATCAGTGTCATACTTAGGCAGACAAGTATGCAAAATCATTTTGCTTTGTTTCACCTATTTAATTTTCAGGTTTCTTTCCAAGAGTTCAGTATCTTCATTAGTGCCGCCACTTGGCTCCATCTCCTTTATCCCCAACTGCTGTGATACCTCTGTTTAGCTTTTCCTGAACCCATTCGCCTCTTCGTCTCCTTTTCCTAAGGAAACACAGCACATGCTTTATCCACCCTACATAACCTTCTACATCAACACCTTCTTCGTCCCTGATACCCAAACACTAACGAGACTGGAGCGCCCCCAAGTGCCTTACCTTGCGCATCACTTTTATCTCAATCAATATTTTTTGCATTCAAACAAATGTACGACACCAGATGTACCGTGTCTTAGGACGCCCCAATTTTCCCCTTCTCTATTTCCACCTTCCTCCACCTACTCATTATCTGTAGTGTCTTTCTTAGTCTCCCTCCCAACTAAATCTTTCACCTAGTTTCCTCCTACACCACTCTCTCCCGTCGTTTCACTCCCCTCAATCAAGTACCTTTCCCCACCTTTCTTATTTTTTTACCCTTTCTCCACTCTCCTATTGTTCCATTTACAATTAGCCAGTCAACTAGTTTTTGCTTTAGGGAGTCAAATTAGTGCAACGTTTACTATTCACACGGAAAACAATGTATTGCCATAGCTCGCCATAAGGTTATATCTCATGACACCATCAGATGCATTATTCTCAGTTCCCATCAAATCAGACTAAGCAACAGATCACATCGTAAAGTGTCATTAAAAATATGTAGCTTTCTTTCCTGGAAACGGCTCAAACCAAATATATCCATTCCTGAAACCTGTCTCTTCTGAGCGTTCCAAAACTGGTGGAGGGAAAGGGAACGCATTTCACAAGTATGCCATCATTTTTTTGCATTGGTGGCCAATTTCGAATGTTTGGACACAATTCAAGCAAATAGTTATGTGGAAAGCTGTTAGCCTAAACATTTCTGGATCTTTACAAATGACACTCCCCACAACCCCCCCCCCCCCCTCCCCTATGTGACTGTTTTGCTCACCAGGCCTCTCTAATCCTTATTTAAAAACTATTGCATTCAGAGGTGTGAGTGTAGTAACTAGTTAAGTGAACTATGTACATAACAGATGTCATAAATGGACTTGCAGAGGTACAAAAATTGTCAGTTTACTAAAAACCATAAAGCGTGCACATCTTTCTCACATTTCTTCATTCATCACGCTGCTAAGCACTGCATCCCATTTTCACGATAACCGCACCTCGGTGGTTATCTTGCACCGCATGGAAATACTTCCCACATAGGTTCAAAAGAAACGGAACTTCTTTCCAACCACACACCCTGCACAGTGTAGAGTGCTATCCATGTAGGTAGGCGCTTCGGCACCCCACATACGGAAAGCAAGCGCTATATAAATATTACAATACAATATTTTGCTCCCTTGCCCACTAGCCCCTCCCGCTCTAAAACACATTTATTTGTAAACAGCAATCTCTACACCAAGATACCTGCATTTTACCACCATCTTCACTATTTAACAAAATGTTGAGATCCAAAGCAAATTAAGAGTTCTCTACGTTCCAAAAATTGGAGTGCTTGCAAACCTGAAAAAGTGAGTACTCTGGAATTACGGAGTGCTCCATCTTTAAAAAAAAACAAGCTCTTGCATTGGATAAAAGGCACCAGATGTTTACATAGAGGTAGGTCGAGATAATTGGTAACATATTGTATTATTATTGAATTTAAATAGCAAAAGGATTTGAAGCGCTGTAGAGCAAATCGGTGGCAACTTGGGTGAATTTCCGTACCACACAATGCCACTCTACTCTGTGCCACTCTACTCAATGCTGCTCCACTCCACTCAACACCACTTCACTTGACTCAGCTCGACTCCACAGCACTCCACTCAACACAACTTCACTTAACTCAGCTTCACTCCACTCAACACCACTTCAGTTAACTCTGCTCCTCTCCTAGCCACTCCACTCAACACCACTTCACTTAACTCAGCTCCACTCCACTCAACACCACTTCACTTAACTTAACTCCGCTCCACTCCACTAAACATCAATACACCTAATTCAGCTCCACTCCACTCAACACCACTTCATTTAACTCGACTCCACTCCAATCCACCCCCACACCACTTCACTTAACTCAGCTCCACTCCACTTCACTCAACACCACTTCACTTGACTCAGCTCCACTCCACAGCACTCCACTCAACACCACTTCACTTAACTCAGCTTCACTCCACTCAACACCACTTCAGTTAACTCTGCTCCTCTCCACTCCACTCAACACCACTTCACTTAACTCAGCTCCACTCCACTCAACAGCACTTCATTTAACTTAGCTCCGCTCCACTCCACTTCACTTAACTCTGCTCCACTCCACTAAACATCACTACACCTAATTCAGCTCCACTCCACTCAACACCACTTCACTTAACTCAACTCCACTCCAATCCACTCAACACCACTTCACTTAACTCAGCTCCACTCCACTCCACTCCACTCAACACCACTTCACTTAACTCAGCTCCACTCCACTTAACACCACTTCACTTAACTCAGCTCCACTCCACTCAACACCACTTCACTTAACTCAGCTCCACTCCACTCAACACCACTTCACTTAACTTAGCTCCACTCCACAACACTCCACTCAACACCACTTCACTTAATTCAGCTCCACTCCACAACACTCCACTCAACACCACTTCACTTAATTCAGCTCCACTCCACAATACTTAACTCAACACCACTTCACTCAACTCAGCTCCACAACACTCCAATCAATGCCACTCCACAAACCTTTGTGCCGCTGCACTCAGTGCCACTCCGCTGCACTCAGTGCCACTCTGATCAATGCTGCTCCACTCATGTGGACTCAGGTCCCTGAATGCACCTTTATCGGCTGGGGAGAAGTTAACAAGCATTGGCATAGCCAATAGGTTTCGCATTTGGGACCTTATAAGTGTTTAGCCATGCAACACTTGATGTTGTTGCACCAAGGATATTGTGCTGGATACCTAAACACTTATAAGGTCCAAAAGGCGAGAACTATTGGCTATGCCACTGCTTGTTAAACTTAACTATGGAGGATTCCTAGGCAGACGATGGGGAATAATTCAAGCATGTCGATATATGAACTATCCAATGCTGGTGAATCAGTGGGTAACAGGATTCAGTGACCATTATTTCATGCAAGTCTGTGCAAAATGCCTATTACTACTGTTTTGTTTTCTGTCAGGCCGGTTATTAACTTTTTTCTCTGCCCAATCTCAGTGAGGGCCAAATGTGCGACCCTATTTTGCATGCGCAAACCGGTTTGCGACCCATTTGCTCATGCAAAATCCCATGGGTTATGTACAAACCCTATTTAGCTAGTCCATTCCTAATAGCGACTCGCCATCCTATGTAAGAATGTTTTGCAACCACAATTGTGGTTGCTAAACACTTATAATTTACCTCCCTCTTCAATAGGGTGGTAAAGCACTTGCAAGAGGGAATCGTTCCCAGGGACCCCTTCCCCTTTGTGAATGCAGAGGAAAATATATTTTAGGGGCAGGCAGTGGTCCAAGGGACCACTACCTGCCCTTAAAAAATGAAAAAAAAAAGTATAATTTTTCTTTTTTTAAATGCATCCCATTTTACTTTAAGAAAAACGGGCTGCATTTAAAAAAGAAAAACACTGCTTTATTTAAAAGCAGTCCCAGACGTGGAGGTCTGCTGAGCCCATTAATAGTGTTGAGGCATGCAATTGCGACCCCATTGGGAATCACAAACAGTGCCCCAGACACTGTTGTACATGGCATTTTGCGACGCGCAAAATGCGAGATGCAAAATGTCATTGTCGTACATCTGGCCCTTACGTCTCTAATTTGATGTCTGCCTTTCCATGTCTCCTTTTGTATTGTGAATATTTGAATTCGTTTGTATATCGTAATAGACTGGGGTGAAATTTAAAATTAAAATCTTGTAAACGTTCTGTATTTTGCCAAACCTGTATCCTATCTGCCCTTGCTTTTCCATAGCATCTAGGGTTTGAGTTGGTGGAATTTCCATTTTCGCTTTCCAGCAAACAATTGCTTAAGGTCTGCCTTTTCTTGAGGTGATACTCCTATATTTGCGCTAAGCAACATTTATTGTTTTATATCAGTGTAAAGTAGCCTATCCACCAGAAAGAGTGTTTCTGAAAGTAAGTAACTTGCTCTTTTCTTCTCTGTGGGAAATATGGTACTTTTTACAACATTTTCCACCTAAACTTAAAGACTCTCCCAGGTTCTTAGTTTGCTAACTTTGTTACTAGAGTCATTCAGTGTACATCTTCAATCTTGAGTTGTGTTGGAAGCTCTTAAGTTAATTTGCTATGTCTCGTATTTATGTCCCTGTTCTGTTTTTGACACTGTTGTGGCATTTTCTCACAATCCTGATCCCACTACTATAGTTCCTTCTACAGTTCTGTGTTTTACTGTCTTGGAGTTTTGAGGCCTGATTTAGAGTTGGCTGATAATGGAAAATCCTTCAATTCCCATGAAAGTGCTAAACTTGGAGCAGGGTCCACTAACTGAATTCCACCCATCATAGTGATGGAAAAGGGAAGCTAGTGAATTGCCATCAGATCAACCTTTTCCTTCAGAAAACAGAGGATTTTCCATTACCCTCCAAATGTAAATCTCACTGTTAATCCATGACCTGCTCATCCTTTGAATCCTGCATGCATGCTGGTCACTATTACCAATGGACCCTGCATTGTGGCACTGTGATACTTTTACCTCTGTGGTCTTGTATAGGCTTCTATTACAGTAGTCACAATATACATGTCTAGGAGCACTCAATCCCAAAGTGTTTAATAGAGGAGTGATTTAGCATCCAATATATCTGAAGGGAAAAGCAGTTATCTCTAGTCATTAGCATCAAGACTCCTTTATAGTGTAAGCCGTCCTGGCCTTTGGTGGTCAAAAGTCTTGCCTCCTTTATTTTTAATTGGGCAGCACGTGTGTGGCGAGAGAGGGGGAGGATGCTTTGAGGAGCCTCTTCTTGAGCCCCTCCACTTGCCATCTACAGGACTCTACAGGATATTCTGAAGGCAAATGTGACAGCGGATAGTTCGAGTAAGTATGTTGATAATAGAAAGCCTTCAGTTACAACAAAGAAGCACCGTTCCTTTTTGGCTGCCATGGCCCTCTCTTAAACTGTTCTGCTGCTCGTGCATGTGGGAAAGACTGTTGTTGTCAGATTAGTAGATGGCGAAAGCCCAAAGTTGCAAGGAGTTGCGAATTTACGAAAATGGAGTAATTCTACTGATGGGAAGAGATACAAGGCTTCTCCTGTGTTTGCCTCCCATCTGGATAAATAATTCAATTACTAGGACCTAGGAAGGGATGGTGGGTGTCTGGGTACATCTTTGCATGAAATCAAATGTATTATGCCATTGTAGAACTCAATCAGTGTATGCCTTTTAAGCATGCTTACTAAAGGGAGCTCTCTGGGGCAATGACTGGATACTGGTGAAGTCACACTTGATTCCTTCACAGAGGATTCTCTTCCTTGGACTCATACTTGATTCAATATTATTCTGAGCCTCTTCATTGGACCTCTCCTGGATACTGTGCCTTCCCTCTGCCTCAAAGAGTCTATTCGGGTTATGATCCCAATGTTTCAACCTTTGATCTCGGTCTTACTGACAGTGGCTGCGAGACATCTTGGCCTCCTGATATCATGCTAGTGGACCACACTAGGTGACACATGCGGGCTCTGCAGAGGTATCTGAAGTCTCAGTGGACGTACCACCACGGAAACGTGTCAGATTCCATCCAGATGTCAAGAGGAGACTGCAAAAGACCTGCATTGGGATTTCTGGGCTTTAATTCGATCAGAGACAGAATCCTTTCCCTACTCCACCCTGAGTTAACGCTCATGACGGATGCATTGTTGCTGGGTTGGGGAAGTCATCTGTGAGAGGTGGAAATCAGAGGACTGTGTACTCCTGCAGTAATTCATCTCCACATCATTCTGTTTGAGTTGCAGACGATTTGTTTGGCATTAAAAGCCTTCCTCCCAACCATCTAACGGGAATGCATGTAGGTCCTTACAGGGAACACCACTGCCAAGTGATACTGTAATAAGCTTGGTAAAGTAGGGTTGTGGGTCCGGTACCAGAAGGTTGTATCCCTCTGGAGCTGGGTGAGTCATTAGGGCATTTCCTTGATCGTGCAACACCTGGCAGGATCTTTACATGCCTGAGTCGAGAAACTCAGCTAGCGCTGCCTTTTGAATCACTTGGCAGCTATACTTTGCTGTGCTACAGGATATCTTCCTGTAATGGACAGAACTCTGTCTCAGTCTTTTCGCCACCCTGAGAACGTGCATTTTGCATATAGAGGTTCCTAAGGCAGTTTTCGCTCAAATATGCACTTTGTCTAGAATGGAGTTTGGGAGCCCTGTACACCCCACCAATTCTACCTATCCCGCCCAAACATCTGAAGAAGATCAGGAACCAGGAGAGTATGGTATCTAAAACTTCTGGTCATGAGCATATGTTGTCCGTTTCGGCTGCCACTCTAGGAGGACTTTCTGTTGCAGCAGCCGGGCAAGATCTTTCATCAGAGCCTGCACAACGTACACTGCCATGCTTGGAGAGTCAGCAGTGACAGTTAATGGCCTTCGTACTCCCTCCAGAGGTAGTGAATGTAATTTTAGGAGGCGGCCTTGCACCAAAATAATCTCTGTGGACGCTGGAAGAAGTTCATTGTTTGGTGTTCTTCTTAACATATCCAACACCTAAATGTCCATTTGTCTGTTTTTCTTCTTTTCTCCTTAGCCCACCAAGCTTCCTTAGCTACAGCTAAATGTTATTTGTCTGCCCTATCAGCCTTTTCACGATTGCCCGATCATCTTTCTAAAAGGGCTGACCCACATGTTTCCGTCAAAATCTTTTGTGATCCATCAGTAGGATCTGAATGTAGTTCTTGCATTTATAATGAGAATCCCATTTGAGCCAATGCATAGCTGAGGACCTTGTTCATCATCACATTGGCTCATCATATGAGTGATCTGCAAACACTCTCTGTCCGGTAGTCGTACACCACCTTTATTCAGACAAATTATTGGTAAGGACTAAAAGTTGTGATGCCCTTTCACTTCCAACAATCTATCACCCTGCTGTTGTTCTTTGCCCCACATCAACAATTCAAGGAGGGAGAAAGAATTCATCACTTGCATTCAAAGAGAGATTTAAGCTTCTTTACTTCTCACATCAAGGGCCTCCGGGTGGACAATCAGCGATGATTTGTGGGGTTTTCCGAGCAAAAGAAGAGAAAGACAGTGCAAAACAGGCCGTTTAAAGATGCATCGTGTTTTACATAAAGATCTGCTGTGAATAAGCCAAGAAACCATGTCCAGAAGCCTGCAGGCTGCTTCCACCAGGGCCAAGGCTGCTACCACCGCTATGGTGCATAGAGTCCTGGTCTTGGACGTCTGCCAGGCTGCTGCCTTGGCGTCTGCAAACATGTTTACAAAGCACTACTCTTTGGGAAGCAGAGACCACTGAAGGGACATTTTGCCCATTTGGTCCAGCAGGACTTCTTATTCTGAGCCATTCCATAGACCCACCACCTATGGAGGTACTGCTATGGTATTGATTCAGAAGGTGATAAATCTGCGGTTAGAAGAATCCATCAAAAGGATAACTGACTTACCTTCTGCTCTTTCTGATGGATTCCTAATCAACCCTTCCTCTACCCTGTTCTGTGGAGTAGGCTCTTTTCCTCCATCTTATAAAAGTTCCAATTCGTGATATGCAAACTATAAAATCTAATTACTAAAGGAATGGTGTCCGGCAGCACAAACAAACATCAGAAAGAAACTGACATCGACGTCCATATGTGGTGGTTATATGTGGCCCCTACGTTACATCCGTGGCCGGAAGGACCGGACTCGGAGTCGCACAATGCAACCTATCATTGCGCGATGGAATTGCTGAGAAAAAATCTCAGGCTCCTTTTTTCTGCCTGCGTATATTCACAAGGTGAGAAATTTATGGTTAGCTAGAGTATCCCCACCAAAGAGCATTATTGAAAGTGAGTAACTTGTTATTCTGTGCCATTCTCCCATACATCAGCTTGCATGTAAATAAATCACTTTTAATTTCAGCTTTTTCACTTTGTTTTATGTTACACATTGAAGCACACCCACATGCCACTGGAGCCTAACATATTTAAAGTCCTGGTTGTGAAGGGCAAGTTCAAGAAAAAAATAACTTGAAGGGCAACTAACAATATTTTTTACCCTCATGAAGGTTCCTAGTAGGCTGGTTCTTATCTGCCATGGGCCACTTGAGATGCAAAAAATGTATTTTGCCTTACCTGAGGTTCTACAAAAAATGCAAAGGATGCTTTAAGGTTCTGATACCATGATTTATTAAGAATGGTTCAAGCCTTTTTTTCAGGCAGAATAATCATTTTGCGCTGTTTCATCAAGGTAGGCATACATAGGGAAGTTGAAATTTACTATTACAACTCTCCATCTGCTTACTTTGATGACATAATGGAAATTGATATAGTTTATGTATGTGCGGGTTTAGGTATGTATGGACAACTACTGGCCCATGGCTAGTGGTCACAGCTGTCGCTGACTAATTACTCAGCCTGCTCCTACCAAACTAGTTTTCAAGATAAAATGGAGTGACTTGATCATGTAGATCTTTTTTTCACTAGCCATATGGAATTTGCTGACTTGGAGTTTTGTGATCTTTGTGCCTTGAATAAAATTTCATTTGATTGCTTATTAGATATGTGTCTAGCACTATCACTGTCCCTCATAATATTTAACACTTTAGTTCCCATACTCTTGTCTTCATTAACTGTTCCGACAATGTGATGTCTACAGATGAAAATGTGTTGGTGCAGTGGAGTAAATTCTCCCATTGTTATCTGAAATAACTTGTCCCACCAATTGGTGGTGATAATGAGGCGATTGGTCATCCAGGTTGAAAGATGATGCTGATTGTTATGTGGTTACATACAGTTGATAGAAAATATGATCGTGAGTTCACAGATTTGCAAGCGGAAGCTGTCAATCCTTCTCATGACTTTTTCCGTAAGATAACTTTGACCAGACAGCACTTAGAGGTGACCTTTAGTCATTGTTCTGGGTAGCCTGGTGATATTAACCAGATAAAGACCTGTGATTTGATGCTAAACTGTAATTTACCATTGAGGAGGAGGGTATTTAGCAGCCTAAACTGTAAATTTGCATTTGCCATCCGGCACATAGCAAGGAATGGTGATGAGTCATAGCAGTTTGATTTTTCCATTCAATTCAATTCAATTCAAATCCGCTTTATTCTGTGCATTAAAAAAATCACCATAAAAGCACAATGTTCAAACAGCAACAGTATTCTATTTGTAGTGTATTTTGTAAAGCGCACTGCCCCAACTGTTCCTGGGCAGCTCCAAGGTGAAGCCAGGCATCCCAGTGTTGTAGGGGCCATTGTGGAGATTAAGCAAGCTATTGCCCAGAGTTGCAGCGTGGGACCCATGATTAGAGTAAGCACCGAGGCGAGAATTATCGAGTCTGCGGACATTGAGCCCCAGACCCTGCCGCATTGGGACTTGAACCCTGGTCCCAGGCCGGATCTCTGATTCAGAGTCTGCCGCTCTAACCAGTGAGCCACACTTCTCCACAGTATCAGTTAATAAAAATCACAGTTCATGAAATGTAAAGATCATAAGACAATATTTCATTGATGAAGTTCTATCATAGGGAGCAAATACTTATTTATAATAAGGGATATGTATAAAATTATAAAAGCTTTACAAGTTATCTCTACATAGTTAATCTTTCAGTTGTAAGAACATTTCAAGTTACAGACCTAGATTATGTCATCCACATTATCATATAATAATGCTTCCAAATGAAAATAATATTTTCTTTTCTAATTGCACATTGTATTTATCTAAAGATTTTGGCATTTCCCAAATTACAAATAAAACTGTAAGCATGTTTATAATTAGAAAGTCTATTAGATAATTTTACCAGTCAAGAAATGGTTTTATATTGTCTATAATTGTCTGTTCAGCTGGGTCATAATCTTGTTTTTCCATAGCCAGCTTAGTTTATGTTCACGGCAGCAGCTGCAGGCCTCCTCCCCATAAGGAATCCTTTGGAGTTCATATGCGGCCGAAGCAAAACCACAAAGCACTTCGGGAAGAATATGCAAGATAGCAAGCCTAGACTGGAGGTGAGGATGGCAAAGACCTCCACCGTCACCATGTACTTCCCTTGAGTGCTTAAATATGCTGGGATAAAAGACAGCCAAACAGCCACAAAGAGCAGCATACTGAAGGTGATATACTTAGTCTCATTGAAGCTATCTGGAAGTTTCCTTGCCAGGAAGGCCATGACAAAACTGACGCAAGCCAGGATCCCAAGATATCCCATCATGAGCCAAAATGCAGTAGGTGAACCTTCGTTGCATTCAAGCAACATTTTCTCATTGTTAAATTTCATGTTGATCTGTTGATATGGAGGAGATTTACCCAACCAAATGCTGCACAGGAGGAGTTGGACTGAGGGGCATGTTATCGCTATGGAGTTTGGCAGCCTAGGTCCCACCAGTACTCTAATCTTACTACCTGGCTTTGCAGCGTTGAACACAATGACCACAGTGAGTGTCTTAGCTAGGATGCATGAGACACAGACAGTGAAAACAGTACCGAAGGCGACCTGACGGACCATACAAGTCAGGGTGTCGGGCTGGCCGAGGAACCCAGCAGAGGACAAGAAGGAGAGCATAAGGGCCAAGAGGAGGATGTAACTTAGGGATCGGTTGTTGGCCTTCACAATAGGGGTGTTCCGGTATCTGATGAAAATGGAGAGGACGAAGAGGGTGATCAAGAAACCAATTCTAGCAACGATGCTTAATGTGATCCCCAAGGCTTCATCAAGATGAAGGAACTCCAGAGTTTTGCGGACACACTGGTTTTGTCTCTCATTGGACCAATGGCTGTCAGGGCACTTGAAGCACTCCCGAGAGTCTGAAATGAGATAAACAAGAAGTAAGATCAAAATCCATGCAAGGCTCACAAATGTGTTCTTTAAAATATTCCACAAGCACTGCAATTAGCATGACTGTTACTTTAACGGACAAGGACAGAGCTTCATCTCAATGTTCTAGAAAACATACAAAATCCACCCCACTCACCAGAGCTGGTTATTGAAGGCTTTTACATACAAATGATGGTATTATTCAGAAATATTCTTTGCAGTATTTAAAGCTAAAATGCTAGTGTGTTCCACAGTTTCTAGATGTTTATTGATTCTAGTAATAAGTATCTTGACTATGTAGATGAATGCACTGAGGAGTAAACCTCTACATGATTGAAAGTGGGAGACCAGATCTAAATCCTCTTTACCATGCAAGCATGGTGATTTGGAGCTTACAAGGAAATATTCATTATGAGAAACCGTATAACTGTAAACCGACTTGGATCAATGGTATATACCAGAAAGCAGTGAAAGGATAGGTACAAACATGTTAGGAGTGACCAAATCACTCTATTCAAAATTGGCTCCTATCTGATAGAAACTTCTAGACGCAGATTCCTTAACTTAGAATATTTACCATGTGTCAGACTGGATCTGGAAAATCTTGATCTGCACCTCTGCATGCTTGTAGGTGGCAGTGATCTGCTACGTGTTTGTGACTGTAATTGGCTCTGGGTTGACGACATCTGTGCCAGAAGTGACATGTGCAGTACCTGTATATGGACCACCCAAGCACGCTGACATAAGTTTTTGTCTTTCTGCATCATTAGCACGGATCCAGAGAGAGCTACCTCAGCCCATTTTTGGCCTATTTGTCAATGTTTTGTCGAAACTCTTTTTTGCGTAGCCCCCTGTGTGCTGTAGGGATGTCCACTAAAAACCGGTAGGGTTGAAACCCTGTGGTTCCTTTCACAGGTAGATGTCTGACACACTCCTACCTGATTTGCCTCTGGTGCCTTGAGCCAGGTAACAAATCCAAGGCCTGCCCCAATTGCCGTGCTATAATAACACAAGGCCATCTGGGTGTGCGCCCTCAAGCTCGCCTTCCGAGTGATCATCGGTTAAGGCTCACAATCAATCCAAGAAGTCAAAGCAGTCTTTAAACTCACTGCACAGGTCTAAATGTTCAGATGAGGCACTGGACCGATGCCACAGATCTAGGCCCCCTACCACACATTAGCTGCAGAACCTTAGTTCAGGTCTGCTCCATGCCTCCCAGAATTTCCCAGAACCGGAGCGATCCTGCCCAGCTAAACAAATTTTATGAAGCCATGCACCTCTTATATGGGCTGGTCCCCAAGTGTATTCCCACTAGAGGGTTCGCACTCTATGCCAGTCAGACCCTTTGAATCAATTCCTATATATGGAGCGGCTCTGGTCATGAGTATTCACCTTCACCTTGTGGTAATGCAACAAACAGAGTGCAGTGGCGTTATGGACTTTGTGTCAAGAAGCCTTGCATCTCTGCTCATGGCTGGAATGGCAGAACTTATTCCTGGTCGTCCAACATCTGTCTGGCACTTTGAATGCCAGAGTAGACAAACTCAGCCACTAATGCTCATGGACCAGAATAGCATCTCCATCTGGATGTAATGCAAGGTATCTTCAGTAACTGAGGAGAACCGTGTCAGCATTTCTGTGCACTGGGTTTCCAAGGCAGCTCTCGCTCGGAGCCGCACTTTATCTCCAGTAGAGTTCAGACCTTCTGTACACCTTCCTGCCAATATCACTTCTGCCCAGAGCTTTCAAGAAAATCAGAAACAACCAGACACAAGTCATTCTTGTGGCTCTGGATTGGGTGCAGAGAGTATGTTGTCCTGAACTCCTGAGCATGACTTTCGGTCCTCCGCTCATGCTGCCCCTCAGGAAGATCTCCTGATGCAGCAACAGGGCAGGCTTCTTATATCTGAACCTGCCCACACTCCTTCATGCGTGGCGATTGAGCGGTGACAACTGACAGTCTTTTTTTATAAATCTTAGTATTAACTTTTGCATTATTCAGCATATACGAGTGATAGATAGATATTGTACTCAATACAGAGCTGATCAACAATTAGAAGGCATCAGTAAGTATAACATTTCTAAGTATTTGAACGGCTCTTCATTCACCCCCACACAATTGGCCTAAGCTCAAAAACTCACATGCTTAATGCTTATCCCCTTTTACCCATTCGCTGTCTGGTCTTTAGAATCACTGGAAATCCCTCCAAACCCCCCACACGTTTCCCCAGTTTGTTGGGTATCCCCTCTCTTGGTACACCACCTGCTCTGCTCTCTGACATCCGTCCATATCAGACATTCAATCTTCTATGGTCAGGGGTTCTATCTTTCTCCATGCTGGGCTATATTTTGATTGGCCACTCCAGCTGCCAGTGTCACCCAGATGTTCTGATATTTTGCCCTAGGTTTTTCTCCTGATATATTCAGCAGTCACTCTGTTGCATTCTTCAAAACTGTTCAAGATGTTACTCAAGTTAACACCTCCGTTATCTACTTCCAGTATTCTTGGATCTGACGAAAGCCCCATAAGATATGGAAAAATGTACCTTCCTGGCCACAGCCTCTCACAAATTGCGGGGTCACTGCCTCCCCGGGCTTAAAAAGGATCGTCCTGGAATAATAGGATCTGTGCAAGATCCGCAATTGGACCAGAGGAAATTTGGCCCTGATAGCAATTTCTCTGGGGTTTTGTATTGCTACAGTCCCTTCCTTGCCAGGTCACCCTACCATTTAGCTCTTAAATGTATTATTAAGTCCGGGGAGTTATTAAGTAGTTTCCTATAGACCAACAAGATATCTATGCTTGGCATGGGATCTGCAAAGAGACGGTTTTCTAGAAGAGAAGATTCTCTTAACCCATCCCTCTCCTTAAATGGCATCTCATACCATTACTCAATTGCAGGTGTCTGTAACGCTCAGTTTCAGACATGTATTATTCCTAACATAGGTCCATAAAGGATATTAAAGCCTGTCCCCTCCAAACATTGCCTAGATGTCCTATCCCAATTAGTTCCCATCTTGAGAAGCCTTTAAAGCCACCTGCCTTTTTCAGCAGGTCTCTGTGCCACATTGGGATCTGGTCCATACGTTTACCGCACCACTCCAAAAATTGTGTTGCATCCCTCCAGACCCTTACAACTGCCTGTGTATGTGGTGGCAGGCTCCGCTCTCTTCTTCACTGGTAAAGGAGAGTTTCATACTTCCCTTGGCCCATCACATATCTATCTGCATGGTAAGCGGGTTTCTGCTGATCTGAGAAGAACCAGTCATTAATCATAATTAATTGCATCACCCTATAATATAGTGGATATCAGAGACACCCAAACTTCCCTCATATTCTCCCCTCTGCAGGTTACGCAACGCAATCCTGGGGATAGAGCCATTCCAGAGTTGTGTACAGACTTCCTCATTTATTTTCCAATGCATGGCCATTGGAATATGGAATTGAGTGGTCGACCAATTGTACATTGATAATGGGAGGGGCGTCATATTTTAAAGTGAAGCACTTCCCACCAATGAGAGAGGCAAGCTCCGCCAATGGGCCACGTCACCTCTTAGCCTATCGAGTTGGGGAAGCACTTTGAGGCAGAGAAATTCCTGTGAGTCCCGGGTAACATTGATGCCTAAAAGCTAAATCCCATTCTGTACCTCTGGCACTGCACAGTCTGAAGGAAGTTGTGACCCCCACCCAGTGGGAAAACCACTGATTTGGACCAATTTATCTGAAACCCAAATGGCCACCAAATTCATCAAATAATTATAGTAATCTGCTTATAGATAGCTATGGTTGTGTCAAATATAAGAGAATGTCATCTGCATAAAGAGATATACATTCTTTCCACCCTCCAATCGTCGCAACTGTTTAATCAGTAGGTCCTGGCATACCCACGCTGCCAATGGCTCAAGGGACAACACAATAATCATTGGTGACAGGAGGCAACCTTTTCGCATACCCCTATGCAGTTTAAACTCCTGGGATTCCACTCCATTGACCCTGACTCTAGTTGGGGGGCCTGGTGCAGAAGCCTGACCCACTTGCAAAAGTTTGGACTGATGCTCATCCTCGTCAACACTGCAAAGATATAATTTCAAAGTATGCTATAAAAAGCCCTTTAGTGTCCAGGGCCAACGAAGTGGCCCGCTATGAGTAGGGTGGCTCTGTCAAGTGCAACACACCATAACGGTGCCTGAGGTTAAGATGAGTAATACGATAGGGCATAAAGCCCAATTGATCAGGGTGTATCATTGTGGTGATTACTCCTCGCAGTCTAGTAGCCAGTGCCATTGCAAGCACCTTCACCTCCACATTGAAGCGAGATATTGGTCTTTAGGAGCTACAGTGCATTGTCGCTTTGCCCGCCTTATGAAGAACAATGGTTGTGTTAAGACGTTGATCTCTTGGCAGGCAGTCAGTCCTCCTTTCACACCTTCAGAAACATATCTTACAAAGGTTTAGCCAGCCCAGCCACACAGATCATATACAGCTCCAGACATAGGTCATTGGGGCCCACCACCTTCCTAGATTGAAAGTCCAGAAGGGCTGCTGCCACCTCATCCTCTGTCAGATCTGCGTCCAACACGTTTCTTGGTTCCTGCAGAAGTGTCCACAGCTCGATGTTTTGCAGAAAGGTGGTACAGGCTGTTTCACTCCCAGGTACCACTGAGGGGTATATAGCTTCTTAGTCGGCAGCAAATGTCTCCGCTATGGCATCATTGGTGCTCTGCATCACACCCACACCATTGAGTACTTAAAGTATCCATGATCTGTCTCAATCCCTTTGGTTAACCAAGCCAACAGTTTGTCAGCCTTATTACATACATCTTACAGGTGATGTTGCATTGCCAAGACAAAGGTTCTTGCCCTATTCACTGCAAGAGCACGAAGGGCATCTTGTTTGATCCTCAACTGATGGCCCAAGCTCTCTGTCCTATCTGCCACCGCTCTTTCTTCAAGTGCCAAAACCTCCTTCTCAATGGTTTCATACTCAATCTTTTGATCTCTCTCCCCCCCCTATGAATTTTTCTGCAGTACGTTTTTGTATGCTTCCCAGACGACATAGGTGGAGGCCACGGAACCCTGTTTTTCTTGAAAGTATAAAGTGGTCCTATTTCTAATTTTATCCTTCATTCCCCTGTCTTGGAGGCACCAAGTACCAATTTCAGGGAACAGCTGGGACGTTTTAGAAGGACCTTTCAGTAGAACCCCAACAGGGCAGTGGTCTGAAATGCCTCTCGCATAAATTGTCATGTTTTGAAATAATCTAGGTGTCAGGGCATGTGTGAAAAAATAATCAAGTCGGGAAAAGCTTGTGAGCTCAGAGGAAAAGTATGTGTAAAGACAAAACTTGCAGTTATGTTGTTTCCCTAGGTCTATTAGCCCCATTGCTTCTACATAGGATAGTAGCGGGCCTCTGCCTCCACCTGGCACCACGCCACTGAACCTATCAAACTCAGTTTCCATAGCATCATTCACATCTCCTCCCAGAAATAAAGTTTCAACAGGTAGGGCCAGCAGAAGAGCGTCTTTGTCCGGCAGGATCCCAGTGTGAAGGTGCAGTGGGATATAGAGGGAGCAGAGATTAATCGTCCCACCTTCCCACATACCAGTAACTGCCACATATCCACCTTGTGGGAATTCCATGTACGGTAAGGAGAACTGACTTCCTGTGCAACATACCCACTCCTCGTAAATCTGCGGTGTACCCTGAGTGTGCTATTAATGTGTAACCAATTCGGTCAATGGCCTTACAGTGTATACCTTTAAGATGTGTTACCTAGAGTAAACCCATAGCAGGAGCCTGCTGCCTTAGGTATTGGAGCACAAAGGGTACATTTAATCTTGTGTCCCAAACCATTAACATTCCATGCCCATATATTCAGATAACTTTGCACGTATTGTGACATCTGTAATGTGTAAATGAGATCCTGCCCCAATAGGAGGACCCATGAGCAGGCCCAAACAGTTAGAGACCAAGAGTCCCATCTCTAACACCCCTGTACCTCCCGCAGGTTGCTGGCTTTACTCATGCATCCATAGAACAAACAAAAACCAAACGCACAAAACATTTCTTAATAACCCAAATAACCCCTCCTCTCTGCTACCTTGCCTTGTGAGCCAAACCATGCCTACCACCCAACATACAGACAGTGGTAGCCGACACAATGAAGAGTTGGTGGGGGTGGAAGAAGGGCGCGGAGTGCAGGAGGGGAAGCGCCCCGGTTGTCTATAATGAAACAAATGAATAAAAACACTTGCCTGGAGCTGCCGGCAACTCTTGCATCGTGCCCTTGTCCCAGCAGGTACAGGTGCAGCATTAGAATCCATATGCTATCACCACGATGCTCTCTTGCCATGAGAGCAATGCAGGGATTGGCCTGAGTGGACTGAAAAGACGCTTCGCTTAGAACAGGGAGTCTTTGCTGTTTCTCCATCCTGCTGTTCAATGCGGCTGGGCTGCAGAAACCTAAGTGCGCATGTGTGTTTGGCTGACCTGAGACGGCCGGCCAAACACACTTGCACATTTAGAAGTGCACATACCACTCCTCCCCCCCCCTCCCATGCCCCAGCCTTGCCCCTCCCTGCACAAGCTGGGAAATGAAAAATAAAACAATTATAGGTAATGGTTTTATTTTTCACTTGCTGTCTCTGAGCCAGTGAAACAATGGTCTTCCGCCATTGCTGACGAGCCACCCCTGCATGCAGAGTGCCTGTCTCCTGTAATATAACATAGTTAAAAGTGGCACTTTAAAACAGAAATGAATGGACTGTGTAAGACAGCGTTTTCAGCGGTTTACTTACAGACTCTTTGCTTTTTGGCCTCCTGTTTTTGGCCCTGTTTTTGTT
This sequence comes from Lissotriton vulgaris, assembly GCF_964263255.1. NCBI lineage: Eukaryota > Metazoa > Chordata > Amphibia > Caudata > Salamandridae > Lissotriton > Lissotriton vulgaris. The sequence goes on from NC_141700.1 coordinate 708,057,858, forward strand.
GGTTTTAGGACTCTGGCCACTTTATCACTGCTATTCAGTTCTAAAGTTGTTCTCCAGCTAAATTATGTTATGTATTGGTGGTTCCATTATTTGCATGTTTAATTTACTGCTACGTCCCTAGTAACATGCACTGTGTGTGCCAGGGCCTGTAAATCAAATGCTGCTAGTGGGCCTGCAGCGCTGATTGTGCCACCCACACAAGCAGCCTTTCAAAGGGTACTCAGACCTGTCACTGCAGTGAATGCGGGCAGTTGTGACTGCCATGTTGACTTGGCAAGTGTACCCACTTCCTAGGCCCTAACCTTTCCTTTTCTTACATGTAAGACAGCCCTAAGGTAGGGCCAAAGTACCTCTAAGGGCAGGGTGTAGTGTAATTGAAAGGTAGGACAAGTCCTAGTGTTTGTGACATGTCCTGATGCTGAACTACAGTGTAATTCGTTTCCCACTGTTAAAAGACTATCTGCCCCATAGGATAAAATGGGAGTGTACTTATAACATCTTATAAGCATATCTTTCCATTGGGGCAGGATAGAGAACCGGGGTTTAGCATGGCTGGACTCAGAATGTAAAAATGCATCTTTTAGTAAGATGATTTTTATGTTCTGTGTTTAAAATGTCACTTTTAGAAAGTGGGTATTTTCTTGCTTATCCATCCTGTGTGCCTCTGCTGGTTTGTGGATTGACTGTCTGGCTTTGGAGTGGCAGGGGCTGGGGATGCACATTCTCTCAGACAGCCACTGAGGGGGTGGTGATGTGTGTCCTGCTGTTCCTTAAGGAATCAGTGCTGGGCTGAATAGACATGGGCTGCATTCAGAGTAGTGGGAGAAGATTTTCCTTGCAACTGAATAGGCCCTGACTCCCTTGCACAATGCTGTTTCCACCTCCTGCCAGGAAGCTGGACCACAGAGGACAGAACTGGTTTGGGCTGAGCACAGACACTCCCTGCCAAGAGAAACAGAGTATGACTATTCGGGCCCGCACCCCAGAACTTTAGATTAGTGCTGAGCTAAAGAACCTGCCAGGAAGAAGTCCTGGAAAAGCTGTCATGAGGAACTGCCACCTGGCTGCGTGCTCCGCTGTGTTGGCCTGCTGCTTGCTGCTTCTATCTTGGGCAGGAAAAGGACTGGATTGTACCTTCATCATCCTGCTGTTAGAGTTTTCTCCAAGGGCTTGAAGTAGAGCTTGCCTCCCATTGGATGTCTCAGGGAGATAAAAGACTTCAGAGAACTCGCTGGAATCGAGGAACCTGCCCAGAAGAACAGCTGTAAGAACTGCGAAGAGTGCTGCCCCTTTGCTGTTTTGTTGCTTTGTTGGGTTGGCCCGCAGTTGCTGTTCTGCCTTGGGCAGTGAAAGGACTAGACTGACATTTCTTTACTTGTGCTTAGTATCTCAAAGGGCTTGTAGTAGAGCTTTCCTCCTGTTCAGAAGTCTCAGGGACTGCAAAGACTTCACCGAACTTTGGGTACAGACTCTGGAACCGTGGTTTCAGTTGCCACAGAAGGGGAAAGCAACCAACTCTGTCACTGACTCTGTCGCTTGCTCTGTGTCCTGAAGGCACCGCAGGTGGCATTGTCCGCATTTTACACCACAACCCCGGTCTCACCAATGCCGATGACCGACGCTGCTGCCACCAAGCCACTGCTTGCACTCTGACCTGTGGGCACCGCACTCTGTACCGCCTCGCTTCACTTCGCTACCCTGGTCTAACCAACGCCATCGCTGCATGTGACTTACGTGATCGCATCATGGCTTGGGGGCACCGCTCATAAGTCTCACGATGCATCGCCCCGTACCACACTGCAGTCCGGACCAACTGACGCCTGCTCCCCACAACTGGCCCTGACGCCTGCACCGTGATCTGTCAGCACCGCCGCCACTCCATACTGCAGCCCTGGTCTCACCAAAGCCTCTGGATGACCGCCCCCGAGCATCTGGCTGCACACCGCCTTGAGGACACCGCACGTTGCACTGCTATGGTTGCCACGACCGGCTTGCACCAACATGTTAGCTGCAACAAGAAGGTGCTGTTTACGAATCTACCGACACACTGACCAGCTTGGTCAGATGGAACTGTTGCATTCTGTTGTTTTCAGTATTGTGGTAGCACCGGATGAAGCTACTGACTTTTAGGAACTTTATTTTTAAAGTATTCTTGCAATGTGCATCTTTTTAAGTGACTGCATGTTGGATTTTTATAGTTTTAAAATATATAAAGTATTGGATGTTTTAAAATATATAAAGTATTGGATGTTTTCCTAAGCTGGTGTGGTGTACTTTTGTAGTGTTTTCACTGTATTACTGTTGGTTATGTGCTAATGCTTTACACACTGCCTGTGAGATAAGCCTTACTGCTAGTGCCAAGCTACCAAGGGAGTGAGAAGGAGTTATTTTAGGAGCGCAACTCCCTTATCCTGACTAGGAAGAAGGGTCCCTACTTGGATAGAGGGACCTACCTCTGCCTAATAGAGATGCCCATTTCTAACAAATGATAATACTGAGTAATCCCTACTCAAAGGACTCTTCTAAGAGACCTGACAGCAGTACCATTCATTATGAATTAATCTAGCAAGAGCAAATCATAATGCTTTCGACAAACCTCAAAGAAGCGTGGTGTGGGGCAATCACTAATTGAACTTCAGACAATTTAAACCACAGTATATAAATTAGCCAATACAGGACCATAATTCATCTGCTCACTTGTCCACCAAATGATCTAAAGATTGACGACCTTTAAGGGAGTCCTGCTGTAACAGTGCAGTCCCTTCTAGTCTTAGTCCCCTTTCGATGGCGCCAACCCTCAACCCAGTTCCAGGCTTCCTCTGGGGTGGTGAATTGCCATGGTTACCATCACCAGTAACACGAAGCTTGGCTGAATAAATCATCATATATTTAATGTCTTTGTCACGTAGGGCTCTCATTACTGCCTCAAAGCTCTGTCTCTGCCTCTGTAACGCAAAATCCGGAAAGAATTTGTACTGCGCAGCCAGAAGAATTGTGTTTCCATCTCTGTAAATAAATATCCTGATAATTATCCTGTGCGGGGGCACCTGGTTACTGCCGAGGGCCCAATGCTTTATGCGCTCGTTCAATGGTGAAACATTTAGATAGTCTTTCAGGTGAAGTGTATTAAGAAATAAATCTCCTAGGAACGGGTCTACACTTGGCCCCTCGGTTCCTTCAGGGACCCCTACAACCCTCATAATATTCCATCTGGATCTGTGTTCCTGTTCAGCGATCTTGGCAGTGAGGATTGCTTTGTTATTATTATCCATTAGTAAAGCACAACATACATTAGGCAGGCATCTTGGCGCTGTAAGACATCACCAGTTGATGAGAAGAGAACTACTTTCTATTCCAATAGCCTCAATTCATTTACTGACTAGTCTGACTCCTATACTACCAGTATTAATTTCCTGAAAGATCAACATTTTTACATTCTTCCTGAAACTCAGAAGACTTCCAATTGCTCTAAGAGGAGGGGGCAGCTTGTTCCAGAGAAGCACCGCCTTGTATTTAAAGGCTCTCCCTTCTATCCTAGCTTTCTTGCTTCTATGTATACAGACTAGGTTTGCTGTTGAAGATCTCAGTGTTCTTTCTGTTTTGTAGATACTGAACATCTTTTGTAGGGTACCAGGACCTACGTCATTTATGGGTTTGTGGACTGTACACATAGCTATAAAGATGCTTTTTTCTTTTATTGGTGGCCAGTGAAGTTCTTTTAAGGTTCCAGAGGCAGTCTTGATTTAAGAAGTACCAATGTTGCTGCCATCACTTGTATCCTCTGCAAAACCTTTAGGGAGCTAATTTGGAGCTCCTAATACAAAACCATAACAGTAGTCCAGTTAGCTTAATATTGTGCTCTGCACTACCAGTTTTCTGTTTCTGGTTAGAGAGTGGACCTTTTCCTCCAATCGTTTTGTCATGGATTGGAGGCCCTTGATTTGAGACTCTGCAAACGTAACTTTATTTGCCATATTCCTTACATCATCGGCCAGTAGCAGATTAACATTAGGCCTGGGCGGCGAACTTTGCTCTGTTCGCAGAGTTTGCTGAGTTTTCTGCTTTCCACACTCCTCGGAGCTCGCGGAGTACAGAAAACTCCTATTCGTGATGTGCAGCGGAATATTTTCCCTGCTTGCGATCGCAAACAGTAAGTTCGCGAGCGCAAGAATTAATACCCAAGCGGCAGGAATACCAGCACAAACTGCAGTTCGCAGTGCACTTCACCACTTGCGGAACTTCACAGAGTTTTATTGTATCTTCGCGGAGTTCTGCGTACCAAAACTCTGCAAACTGCACCCAAACCTGATTAACATCTGTTGTGAATGTATTTAATTTTGGCTTTAGTGTACCTCTCAAGTCCTTTATTGCTGCCATTATTACTCGCAAGTTAATTACTTTCTTGGGTTGAGGGTCCTGTCCCACACCGTTGTCTGCATTCTAGGAGGTTCTTACCGAAGTTGCCATAATCATAGCATACTTATCAAGCTTATTGGACTGTGTAGGTTTGACCCACAATTTCTGACCATTGCCCTAACAGACTAGAACCCTGGTGGGTCGCTCTGGGTCTGCCCTACTCCCAGGGTTACCCACTTACATTGATCCTATTATGGGAGTTACTGCTGAATCACTCGAAAGCCAGTTTGCAATAAGTATGGGCCCTACAGTGTGCACCCCCCCCACTTACATAGGCCCCAACAGGCTAGCATGCAGGCAGGTACTGAGGGTTCAAAACCAATGGGATACCATTGATATTGGGGACTTGCACCAATTGCCATTCTTTCAGAAGAGAGTTTGAACTTACAGTTCAGTTCTGAGGGCACAGGCCTCTGAGCCACTTGGTCCCCGAAGTATATTATGATCGCAGCTGGATGGTTCGATCTGCAGTACAGCAGGGCCTCCTCGCTCTACCATACATGCTCTGGTTTTGCAGCCACATACATCCAGAACGCCTCCACCAGACTCATCCTGAGGTTCCCTTGCTACATCACCAGTCACCTGAGACCTTCAATGGTTATCTATCAACAAAAGAATTACCTTCAAGCTCCTCACTCATGCCTAAAAAACCCTCCACAATGCTGCACCTGCATACCCCAATCACCGCCCCTTTTTCACCACTCCGACAGACATCTCCACTCTGACCAATTGCCCATGGCCACCATCCCACTGAACCGCAAGACCGCGGCTTGAGGAAGATCCTTCTCCAACCTCGCTGCAAAGACCTGGAACTGTCTGCCTCTTCATCTCAGGCAATCACTGTTGCTGCATCAATTCAGGAAGGACCTCAAGACCTGAATCTTTGACTGAACCGCAGATACACCCCCCACTCAGCACCTTCAGACCCTAACAGGTGAGTAGGCACATTTTTACAAGAAAGCCGATTGATTAACAATGGAGGTTGGCCTTTTTCCTAGGTAGACATATGGCTACTCATGAGGCTTCAGCAATGCCCAGATTCACACATGCAAAATAGTTTGCCACTATCCCCCTTGCCAAAGTACCACTGTAACCAGGACTAATGTCTCTGTCCGCTTGTCAGATTTGAAAGGGCATCCGCCTCCCAGCACTTCGCCAGAGCTCTTCTCTAGTCCCAAACACCATTAATATGTCCATTGCCACAAGCCTGCTGGTTCCCCACCTTGGTCCACGGCCTGCAGAGCAGCTATCAAGGGAAAGCACCCAGTGTGGTCGCGGAGCTGCCCAAGATCTTGTGATGGGCCGCAGGGGAGGGGGCTCTCAAGTCAAAAGAGAACCCACCGAAATACCTTAGACGAAGCCACATAATCGATCAGGTCCTTCAGGCCATCGGCTAAAGGCCTCTCCTGTCCCCTGTTGTCCGATGTTCATCTAGCTCACCGTTCCCTGCCAGGTGGGTGCAACGTCTTCCCACTCGCCACATTCTCACTGTTGTCACTCTTGTAACCACTCCCGGCAGTTCAGCACTGTGAGCAGGCTGCTTTCGATGTGCTCACCACTCCCAGGCGCCGCTTCATTTCTGTAATTGCCGTTTTCCCCATGTTGCATCTGTGATAGAGCCCCCATCTCAACACGGGGATCTCCAAATAGTGAGATCATCCCCAATTTGGCCCACGGGATGTTTGTGATGGTTGCTGATCTTCCTACCACTGGCACTATATGGATGATGATGGATTTTTTAGTGATTAAATCACTGGCTGCTGCGGAGGTGGCTCAGTGTGCGCAATCTTGGTTGGCCACGCCAATCCAACTGACAGTTTATGACCTTGCTTACGAAACCTGTGTGTAGTTATAGTGCGGTAGCCAGTCATTGTCAGTCAGTCAGTGTCAGTCAGTGTCAATCGGTGTCTGTCAATCACAGTCAGTCAGTGTCAGTCAGTGTTAGTCAGTGTCTGACAGTCAGTGTCAGTCAGTAGTGTCTGTCAGTCAGTGTCAGTCAGACAGTGTCAGTCAGTCAGTGTCAGTCAGTCTGTGTCAGTCAGTCTGTGTCAGTCAGTCTGTGTCAGTCAGTAATTCAGAGTCAGTCAGTATCAGTTAGTATGTTAAAATGCTGCGCAGAACTACAAAAATGGTGCTCTGGCGCCCGGCTGTAGGCTACGTCCGGAGCATGAAACATCAGAAGTCCATGATGATGATAAAAATAATAATTCACCCCATTAAAATTAGTATTAATAAGAGTACGTTTAATCGTTATTATTGTTAATAATGAAAGTAATAATTCAGGACAATGTCGGTATAATTATTTTTATTATTGTTTGCAGCATTATTATTGGTTGTTATTATAATGATAGCAACAATAATAATAAAAAGATTGTGCAGCATTATTATCGGTATCATAATAACAGCAATATTAATGGTTATTAATAACGAACTTCCACTCAGCGACTTTGTCCAGTTTGAACAGGTGTAACAAAAATGGCGCATGCAGGGCAGAGGTCAGTGCCTTCCAGGGCTGCACTGCAAACAAAGCCTGCCCTGCACCGATCTCAACGTTCGGTGGGCGGTCCTACCCCGGTAAAGGAAGGCCGTAGCCCCAGCTCTGCTGGTGGGCCGGCTACCCATAGACAGGTTAGTGTTTATCTTATCAGCAGTCCTAATATGTAGGGAGAAGCCCTGCAAAAAGGATACTTGTGGAGAAAAACAAATCTGCAAAGTTGTACAGACTTACTGAAACGTATTATGTTAACCAAGATCTGTGTAGCGCACTGATGCATTTCACATGGCTTGCAGCACCTTCGATACCGGGGCACCCTTTACGGTTCTGTAAATCTCTTTAAACAGTGTCAAGGTGCTCTGTTGTCAATTAATTCCCTATGACAGGCCTCTCTGCCATGACATTATTGCCGCACATTTATGACCTCTTGGCATTCTCAGCAGAGAGGCCAAGGAATGAATGGGCATGGCAGTTCAGAGAGAGGAGAAGGCTTATAATGTTGCACTGGCTGGCAGTTTGAGTAAACGTTGCTGTTGTGGAACACTTTACATTTCAATGCTCACATACTAGTGCCTTCATTAGGGCATGTTCCCTGAGGCCTTTTGTTTTTCAATATTTGCTGAGTTGTCATCTAAAGCATAATTATTTAAATGGGCAGGAATAAATAATCTGTTCCCACGGCCCCTCCCGATCTTAGTTTACTTTTCAACTGTGTTGGTTCCCCTTCTCTCTCAGCCTTGATGCCCACATTTGACGTCACTCCTCAGACAACTGTGCCTACATCTGCATTCCTTCTCTTGTCACACCGTACCAAGACAGTCTTAAACGAGGACCACGCGTGGGAGCAAAAGACAGTGACTGTCTATGATTTTGAGTATGACAGATTTGGAAAAAAAAACGCTTGTACTTTTTCCGCTATGAGCCTTCAACTTTCAAGGAACCGTCTACAAAAAAATTCCCTTACGACAATAGACAATCACAAACTGAAGGATATAAAAAAGCGCGTACCACCTAATCAGGGAGAGAGTGTCACGCCGCTGGTAGAAGATCAAATCCCGGTGGGCGTGGCCAAAAGGAGACAAGGCGGCAACAAGGAGGGACTAAGAAGCCTCCTTTACAATCAGAAGCCAGCGTTTTGCATTGAAGATGAAGCTGGCCAATTACAAAGATGGGCGGGGCTTCAACTCCGCCTCCCAGAGCTTCAGGATCTGTATTAATTCCAAGAGGCTCTCGAATGCCGAGAGCAGCGCATGCGCTGCTTTAGACAGCTGAGAACTAAAAACGCAGGCGAGGGTCTCACTTTCATTGCAGCGGCCACGATAGTTCTTTTAGGAGGTGCGCAACTCCCAACATATGGGTGCACCGTGTCCACTCCCCCACCGCTTCCCAACATTATTGTGCTTTTTAGCGACCAAATGAGGTTCAGAGAATGCAATTTACGAGGGCGACAGGAGGTCGCTCCAGTTAAGGCTCCATTAACATATATAGGGTTCACACAGGGTATTGTCTGTGTGGGGCATGGAACTTACAATTGTCTCTTCCGTTCTAAAGTCCTTCAAAGGAAATGGGCTAACACGTCCTTTTATTTTTGGGGTGGGTGGGGGAGAGGACCTGGAGGAAGAGATAACATTGATACAAGGGAAATTCAGGTTTTGGTTAGCTAACTGCTTCCCATGGACACAGTTTCCCGCCTTGTCCTTTCAGGAGATAATGTAATGCATTCTGGTTGTTGTAGTCACAGTGTACTTCTTTTCATCTAATACGATTAAACGGATAGCTGAGATTCCTAGGTTAAGAGCCAGTGGCATGGGTTGCGGCGCGCAGCCAAGCAAGATGGCTGTCACTTGAGGACTCCCGCCGCTTTACATTTTGCTCATTTCATAACAATTGGTTCCTTTTTGATCCTTATCGTCTTTTTGTCCTTTATGCAATTTCCTCTTCTCCTTCCATTTCAGCTTCTTTATCCTTTCTTATTCTTTCATTTTCATCTTTTTATTTTTCTCTCATCTATTTGTATTCATCTATTTCCTCTTTTCTTTTTCAAAATATTTCCTCTTTTAACCCTCTATTTTTTTTTACTCCTTTCTCATGAAAGGACTACGCATTATAACTTGGAACGTTAAGGGATTGCGCAATCCTATTAAAAGACATTGAGTGCTTTCGCACCTTGCTAGATTGAATTGTCAAATTGCAATGTTGCAAGAATCTCATCTCACTACCCAAGATTTATCTATGTTACGCAAGTACTGGGTTGGTGAGATCTTTTGTTCAACTGCAGTTAATAATAAGAACGGTGTTATTACTTTATTTCATACGTCTTTAAATGTTGTTTTCCATAACGAGTCTGTTGATACCAATGGTAGATGGCTATACTTAGATGTTACAGTTAACAATCACCCTTTCTCTCTGTGTAATGTTTATGCTCCAAATGGTGTTGATACATCCTTCTGGAATGATTTTTCCACCCACCTCTCCTTACACTCTGCCGAACACTTAATCCTGGGTGGGGACTGTAACCAATTAATGGACCCTTTCCTTGATCGTAAGTCTCAGACTAGATATGCCCCTAATAGAATGGAGAAAGGTTTCTCCAAGACTATTACCAATAGGGGACTTATAGATGCATGGCGCACTTCTCACCCTGATATTCTTGAATTTTCCTTTTTTTCCCTTGTTCACAAATCGCACTCAAGGATTGATTACTTTTTCCTCACACAGCCCACCTTCCAATATGTGAATAAGGTTGAAATTGGCTCCATACTCATATCTGATCATGCCCCTGTTATTCTAGATATGGATTATCCTTCTCCCTCCTCTACTTCCAAGAGATGGCACTTCAATAATTCTCTTCTTTAGATACTCAATTCTCCGAACATTTCCTTGCATTCGCCCAAGAATTTTTTCGACTTAATCTCTCCTCCGTCTCCCAATTTCATGTTCTCTGGGATGCTTTTAAAGCCGCTGCTAGAGGCTTTATTATCGATTATGTTTCGCGAAAGAAAAAGAAAGCTCTTTCTCACTCCTTATCGCTTCTTAAGCAAATTAAAGCTCTTGAGCACAAGTACTTTACTAATTCTTCCCCGGGTATTTTACCTCTTCTTATTCAAACTAAGATGCATTATAATAAGCTTTCCTGGGACTCAGCCAGTAATACTCTCCCTAAATTTAACGCCAAGATGTATGGTGTCGCAACAAAGCCGACAAATCTCTTGCAAAATATCTAAAGATTAAGAAACAAAAGTCTAAACTTGCAGCCATTAACGACTCGGGTACTTTACACTTTTCCGACTCCTCCATACTCGATTGCTTTTCTAAATATTACACACCGGAGACTTCTCCATCTTCTGACCATCTTGATTCCTTTTTTCAAACCATCCCCAAATCCCCCGACAATGCCTTTGACCTTACCTCCTTAGATGTACCCATTTCTGCTGCGGAACGTATTGAGGCGTTATCCCTATTGCCTAAAGACAAAACACCAGGTCCGGACGGTTTCACAATTAATTTTTTCATACATTTTAAAACTCTTCTGATCCCTCATTTATTGTCACTGGTGGATTCCTTTTTGTCTGCTGGTGAATCTCAGGGTTCCTTCACACAAGCAATGCTTTGCCTCATCCAAAAAAGGATAAAGACCCCACCCTGTGTAAGAATTATAGACCAATTTCCCTCATTAATACCGATTGCAAAATCTACGTTAAGCTCCTCGCCCTCCGCATTAATAAGGTTATACCTGATTTAATTAACATTTATCAATCTGGTTTTGTGAAAGGTCATTCTATCACAGACAATTCACGTACTTTCCTTAGCATCATACATCTTGCCTCAAAATCTGACTCTCCTCTTGCAGCTGTTACCCTCGATGCTGAAAAAGCTTTCGATAGTGTAAACTGGAACTTATTTTCTGGCTCTTTGAGATGTCATGTCATTTAGCCCCACTATCATTACATTTATTAAGATATTATATTCTGCTCCGACCACCTTCTTTTGGGTCAATGGTTGCCAATCCAGTTATTTCCCTCTTCTTCGAGGAACTAGACAGGGCTGTCCTCTTTCTCCCCTTCTCTTCATTCCCACCCTTGAGCCTTTCCTAGAAACCATTAGACGTTCTAAACGCTATACATGTTTTCAATTTCAAAATGTCGATATTAGATTCACTGCTTACGCTGATGATATCCTTCTTTTTATTTCAAACCCATCTGTTTCCTTACCAGAATTTTTCTCCCTATTGAATAGTTATTCTACTGTCTCGGGCTACAAGTTGAATATTGATAAATCTGAAATTCTACCCCTCAAAAAATTCTGCCTCCCCTCTATGTTCACCGATTCTGGCTTTGAGTGGTCCTCATCTCATAATAAATGTCTCGGTATTCTCTACTGTAATAACCTTAAGGACCTTGGTAAACTTAATCTTGATGAAATTTGTAAAAAGACTTAGACCCTTATTGGTAGTTGGTCTCCTCTTTTCCTTTCATGGTGGGGTAGATTGGCCACAATTAAAATGATGCTTCTCCCTATCATTAATTTTTATCTCTCTATGCTTCCCATTTCTCTTCCTATCACCTTCTTTCGTACCAATAATACTATCCTTATCAAGTTTTTGTGGAACAATCGCAAATCTAGATTGTCACTAGCTCGACTCCAACTTCCTAAAGATTCCGGGGGAGTTAACTTCCCGAATCTTAAACGATACCATTCAGCCTTTACTTTGAAACAAATTTGGACTTTCCTTTCTGATTCTTCCTCTTCTTCCTGTACTGCATGGAGCTCTTTGGAACAGACCCAATATTCTCCCTTTTCTCTTCTTTCTGCCATGTTGATTACTTTGCCTCCAAAACGTATGTCTTTCCCTACTCTTGCTCATTCTAAGGCGTTAGCTCTTTCCTCATTATGTGCCCATCCCTCTTTCAACTCTTGCTCTAAGAATATTCCTCTCTGGTATAACAAAGACTTTAAGATTAATAATCACGCTTTGTTTTGGAAGGAGTGGATTGATAAAGGTATCTTTACCCCCCAGCACTTGATGAAAGATGGCACCTTTATTTCCTTTTCTGCCCTCCAATCCCTCTACCATATCTCCTTACATCATGCCTCTCAATATATTACACTCATAGATATCCTTACTCGCTATTTTGCCCCTGCGCACTCCAACCCCACTACCTCTTCAGACCAACTATCTCCTTCCACTAACTCTATAGATTTTTCATCTCAATTTAAGGCAGCTACCATATATAAATTAATATCCCATTCCCATGCTACCAGAGTTAAATCCCCCTTGGAATTACAATGGGAAAAAGACCTAAGTCTTGATCTTCCTATACGTACTTGGGAATTGCTTTGGTCCAGAATTCACACTACTTCCCGCTCTGCTAGTACAACGCAAACTTTATATTATTTTTACAATAGACTCCTTTTGACCCCTTGTGACCTTCACCGTTTTCATTTGCTAGACTCCTCTAAATGTTGGTCTTGTCCTCATGTCACAGCAGACCTTCTACACATGTTTTTCCATTGTCCTCTGACCAATACCTTATGGACCACTATTTGGAATAAACTTAACGATATCCTTCAACTAGACGTTCCTTTTCATATTAACCATGTTTTCTTGGGCAGTCTCTCCCCAGCTTTTGCCAATCATAAGGATGTAGGCCCTTTTATCAATCTTTTCTTAGCAATTTCCTTTCAGATCATTACTGTTAACTGGAAGGACACTTCTAAAATCTCTTACCAAGCCTGGTGGAATTAATTATGTCATCATCACAGAATGGACAGAGCTTATGAAACCTCCACCTCCTTGTTAATTAAGAGAGATTTATTATGGTTACTTTTAAGTACCTTCTTGTCTAGAAAGTTAGCATGATTTTTTTAGTTATTATTTCTTAATTGCTATACTTTTTATACAGTCATTTGTTTTTAAGATGTTTCACCTTTCCTACTTTCTTTCTTCTTTGTTCTTTGCTCTCTTCTTCTTTCTCCTTTTCTCCTTTTTCTTTTCTTTCTTTTCTTCTTCTTAGTTAAAATTCACCAAAATGCTTTTTCTTTTCCACTAATTATAGTTTCTTCTATAGGACATTATGTAATTTCGCTTTTGCTTTATATTCCAAGTTGTTAATTGTTCCTACTATTACTTTTATTTTGCACTGATGTTTTACATTGTTTTATAACCTCCATAAAGCATTTTAAACTCAAAGAGCCAGTGGCATAGTAAGGGGGCCATGTGCCCTGGTGCAAGAAAAGAAGAAGCCATCTTACGACATATTTCTCGTAGTACTATACAAGAATAATCATGGCTCAGTGGGCCCCGGTGTCACTGCACAGGCTGCACCAATGGAAACTACGGGCTATTCCCGGAATCAGGGTCCGAGATGGCCACTGTGCGACAGATGATATCCTTACTTTTGGTAATCAGCACTTTGAGTTAGCATATCTACAATTACGTTAACAAGAGACCTCTAGGCCGGAATCGGATTGTCGAGCAAAACTGTGCCTCCCTGCAGGTACATTACTCCCTGCTCTGGGTAAAAGGCGGCTAGTAGGTCCCTTTTCCTTGAACTACACCATCCTGCAAAGTACTGTTAAAGTCTAGTTTTAATTTATTTTGCAATTCGTAGTATCACACTGGACAAAGACCCCTGAAGAACCAGGTGAAGTGATGTTTATTCAAGAGTAGGGCTTTAAATAGACAGGGGTTGTGCAGTGTTCATTTCCCGCACATCTTTAATATGAAAGAGAGAGTACCGGCACGTCCCAGGAATAAACTGGTATAATAAAATAGGAGGACCCTGCCGCACTTCTATATTCCATTTCAAGCACGGCTCAAGGAGGAGGAGTGTAAGAACGGACCAGTTACTTAGGACCCTTGCGAGGGTGAGTAAACTGAGCGGGAATGAGGCCCAGAAAAGCTTCCAGCCCCGCTTTTGGTGAAACATTGAAACAAAGATTTTTACCCACTGTCTACAGCAACGATTCCAACCATATGTCGAAACTTGACAACAAGCAGAAGCAGACATGATTTACCCCCAGGTTTTGCACCAATGCCGCTTTCGCATCATCACACCTCATGCTTCTACATCAGGGCACAAGGCTTCCGCATGCTCACCTGCTCACAGCTCAGTTGATTGCACTTCCCAGCCCGCTCAACAAATCCGAGCCCGCAATTAGCCGATGATCTGCACCTGCCCAACCATCAGCCAATCGGAAGCTTTGGTCAGCTTACTACTCCCAACACAGCAGGTGTATTTGGAAGCTCCTCGCGCTGCTGCAGGTGCAAGGTGTTCATTTACTTCACTACAGGCGAAGTTTGTGTCGAGCTCAACACAAAGTGCGTTCTGGGAAGTCAGTCCAATTAGAGAGTTGAGCTGAATTACCTACAAGACACTACATAACTCTGGCAATGCACCCAAATCACACCCGTAACGTCAACACTCTTATTGGGTCAGTTGCGCTGCACTCCCGAGGCTGTCCGCTCCCGGCTCTGCGATGCACATCCGCCATATCTTGCATCACTGAGCTCACAGCTCTGCTGAGGTACCTGAAGTAGGAATAAAAGAGTGCTGAGAGGCAACTGCAGGGCCCTCCTCTTCAACACACTACAACAGATCTATCTACTGCAGACAGCAGTCAAGCTGAACTCTATCTCAATGGAACTATCTGTCATGCACTTCTTTAATCTCCATCACTAAGTGCTAACTGTAAACTCCCTCCTATCCACATCACTTCCTGTTTTTCCTCATGCTAGACTTTTTGGCACGCATGCGTACAATATAAGGCATTGCGCCCATGTAAAATGTAAATAACTACGCACTACTTTAAAAACAAGCATTTGCAATGCAATAGAACTCGCATTTACGCGAGTCCTATTGCATTTGAAACTGGAGTACGGGCGGGCAAAAAGGCACAAACGGGAGTGCCTGGGGGGTGTTGGCGGGCCGAGAAGTCACGGCCTTTGGGAGGGGAGGGGGGGAGCCACGGTAACAAAATAGTGTTTAAAGTAATGGGGCCAGTAGCCATGGATGTATACAAATGATGACATGGCCGTCAGGAGGAGGGACTAACAAGGCTAAAACCAATCAGAAGGCAGCATTTAGGATGTAAGCCAATCACAGAGATGGGCAGAGAGTGGGAGTAGCTTCCACTGAGCTTCCACGCTATAGTGTATACTGCATGCCTCGCAAAACGAGATGCGCATGCGCTGCAACTCTAGGCAAGACCTAAAAATGGGCGCTAATGTGTGCTTTCTTGAGTCTAAGACGTGCCAACAGGGCAGCTAAAACTGACCAATGGGTACATCTCAAAAGATGAGGTCTAAGCCATTTCTTATTGAAAGTTGGTTAATTAATTAGTATAGGTACAGGGAAAAGATCATGGTTTTAAGAACAATGCAATCTTTAACAGTACCTAGTGGAGGAATGGAAGAAGGAGGGTTGCATAATTGAAGCAAGGGCATTAGCAATCTACAGGTGGTTTGATTTTCCACAGAATGTAGCCCCAGCAGCTTATACCTGGGGATGCTCAAATAGACCAAGTTACATAGCCATGTCTAGAATCCCTTGGAGCAGCCTTGTCTGGTCTTTGCCCACCCTGGTTTAGGAAAGAAACAGTTTTACCAAGGCGGCACTGTATGTGTTCTTAAAAACTATAGCAGAAATCGGAGATTGTGTTACAATATCCTCAAATGTACGCCTCACCGTATGTACAGAAGGAGAAAGTGAAGAATAAGGGTCCCTATTTATTTACCAGTAATTATCCTGTGTGGGGAAACACACGCTTGCCAAGATTAACCAAAAAGTTATGTTGGAACTGAGATTTGCCAATTTGTATGATTGTATATATGTAGTGAACATGGCTCACTTCTAGCTAAAAATATACCTTTCCGCTCTCTAATATAAATAAAGAATTGTTTATGTAACTAACAAGAATGGCTCCTCATTCCGGTTGGATTATTTTTTCTACATCTGTGCTTAGGTATTTGTTTATGTTTTAGGTAAGTCTGTATGCGGAGTTGATTTTAAAGATATCTATGATGCATTGTCACAGTTCTGATTTTGAAAGAATACTGGTCACTTCAACTAGCGGTTGTGCAGAGCAGAAACGAACAGAATATCCCTGCTTGTGTGGCATCAATACTGACCCTGGAAACACAACCCTGAGCATTTCCATGGAAAGAGCGCCCGACACCCTCTTTCTTACATCTAGAACTATGAGAGTACACATGTTTCTGAGTATAAACAAGGTGCTTGCTGCTGGACCTGGCTCAATCTGCAGGGTCAGCCCAAACGTTTTGCCAACATTCCCTTCCTTTGCAGAACTCATTTCTTGGGGGCTTTTAAGACGCTGTGCACTTTACGGCTGCAAACAATTGCTAAGGTGCTGAGATCTCTCCTTCAAGCATGGTAAAATTGGCATACACCTAATTTGGGCCAGTTCCTGGAACCTTAGCTGGCATCAAAGTGTACTTCTAAAGAAAAGGTGAAAATCCAGAAGTTTGGGCTCCTCAGAACCGCAAACTGGCCCTTTTGCACGAACACTCTGCCATCTGCAATGACTGCCAACATGAAGATCCTGTGAGACCTTCTCTTTGCGCCGACAGTGACCACCAGCGATGACCAGCAGTGCGAGAGCTACACTACATGCTACAGCAACAACAGCTTGCGATGACCGTCAACATGAAGCTCCAGCAGTGACCGTCCTGGACACTGGATTACCTCTTTGCACTTCAGGGATGACCAGCCACAGTGCTAAAAATGCACTATGTTCTACAGTGACGACCATCTACAGCACTTTCTCTGCACCTTGCGGCCTCTTCCACTGCCAACAGAATTCTTTGTGCCGGACTTAGAAAGTAACTTTTCAGCAGGGCTAACCAGGTCCCTATATCTCGACCGTGCTCAATCGCGGTTGGCCTGAACTTATGATTTCCCCTAGTTTAGTGTGAACAGATTTCCACTGGTGATACTTTGTGCTTTTAGGTGCTGTTTTCACTTCAAACGTTTTTAAGTTGAATATCTCTAGTTCTAGTGACTGAAATGTTGCCTGTCTGGTATAACTTTATTATTTAAAGTGTTCTCTATGTTTCTAAATTTGTTTGGGATTTTTATTGTGTTGTGTGTTTACTTTATTACTGCCTTTGTGATGCATAAATAACTTGACACATTGCATCTAAGTTCAGCCTGACTGCTTTTCTGCCAAGCTACCAAAGGGTTAAGCACAGGTTATTTTACTGACTTTTGTTGTTCACCCTTACAAGGAATGTAGTTGTTGCCTGAGTGAGGCTTCCTCCCCCTCAATCAATAACCCAATTGGCTACACTCACCAAAATAGAGATATCATTTTTTTGTAAGAGTGATCCCAAGCCTAGGTATTTCGTAGCGATCGGCTGTATGGTTGCTTGGGCACAGTTTGAGAATCATCAGGAGAAACAGGAAAATCATACAGCAAAACCCTTCCCTACGTGGAAATCCAACTCCAGATTCTTTGGAGATGAGAATAGACTGACATTTTAGAGCCATTGGCCCACATCCAGTTAGTTAGTGCACAGAGCTGGGAGTGGCACTCACCTGTTTGATTCGTGATCTCTCCTGGCGAACATGGGACACAATCAAAGCAGCACCTCGGGGCCCCAGGACGCACAGCTTGCCGGAATCCGGGGACACAACTGCTGCTGCAGGCTGAGTGAGGAACCTTTCAGGAGAAAACAGGAAAAACTGTAATCAAGAGAAGCTCGGTGGGTAACAGTAAAGCAGAGTAACTCCTTAGGAGTGATCCCTTGGTTAGAGTCATATCTAGCACTGACACCTAACAAGAACCAGTTAGGAATAGAAAACAAAGACATTACATTCCTACAGTCAAGAGGTATCTGCAAGCATATGGAATGAAAAAGAGATCCCTCTTACACTGGGGTGGTATGGAGATCCCATGTTTGTTTGCCAGTGGCTTCAAGTCGCGGGTCACTGGCACTCATTCTCAGGGCTTTCTATGGACCACAGGCAGCTTGGATTACTTGAAGTATCGTATCCTTATTTAGAGTTACTTGCAGCGGACAAGAGAACAATCATTTTAGAAGTTTAATTAAGGCAGGACCCCTTTATCTTTGAGATCAGGGACCTCTTGTTGCCTCCTGTCTGCTTCGCTCCTGCTCCTTTCTGCTCATCTTTCCTTCCTCCAACCTCTTCTCACTTCCAGAGCACAGGGGTGGTTCCTCCCTCTGCCATGAAGTTCCACCCAAGTAAGTTGGAAGCCGGGACACTACAGTCCAGTACATATTATTCATAACTGACGTAGACTTAGCACAAGAGAAGGAAAGGTGGAAAAGGAAGAAAGTAGGAGTAGGCGTCAGATAGGAAAACAGTGACAAAGATTAGGGTTGAAACCGAAACTGCAAGAGAGGCATTTTAGTGCTGGACGTGTATGGTGAAGAAAGATGGAGACACATCATGGAACCAAGATGAAGCACCCATGGAATTGGTGATCTCTTAGTAGAACTCCCTATGACTGCCAGGATAAGCTTCTTGTGAACGGAGATGATTGAAGGCAGCAATTTTGGTGTAAAATGGAGATATTTCTCAATGGGTTCACTTATTTCAACACAAGGTATTGGGAAGTTTGGTAGAAATATGGGATGCGGATTGCTTAGATTAAAAACATTTGGAATTACATTTTCATTCATATTGGGTATTACTTTTGTGATTAACTGCTTGCAAATTCGAAGTGCAAAATTCTGTCATGGAATAAAATACAGATGTGCATATGACTAAACAGATTTCCACAGGGGTCAGAAATCATATAATTTTTTCCATAGATGTGAAGGTCCCAATATTAGGAGGCTCTGTAAAAAACACAAGTGCCCCTCATTGTTTTACTGTACTCCTGTTGGGCAGTTATGCCCCAAGCTGTTTGTATTGCCCCAATCTTTTGAGTACCTTCCCTCTCATGCAATGCTCAATCCATCTCACCTGCTGCTGCCCTCCATGCCACACAATAGCTGTCTCGTTTATTTTAAAGTCCTGCCCTTTGGGGGAGGTAAGATCGAAGCTTCCCACTTTTATGTAGTGGACATACCCAGCTGCGTCCAGCTGCCAGTTCAGGATGTCGAAGACAGTGGGTGGGTCACAATGCATGTCAAAGTAGACTTCTTCCCCATCTTTGTTTCGGAAGCGCCCCCTTCCTTCAGGTAATGGAAAAGCTGTTGGAGAACAAACATTGCTTCAAACAACCCTGAAAATATAAGACTTTTAAATGGAGCAGCATTCACCTACATGGGCTTAGCCATAAAGAAATATGAACCAGGTGACATTTATTTTTTATCTCTTCAAAAACGAATTATAATAGAAGCAACATGCATGTTTCAGTTTACATGGTTTGACTACACAACACATGTATTGCCTTTCTAAAAGCATCTTTGGACGTCTATGAGAGAATCACTAAACAGCTTTTGGAAAAATAAAAGTCTTAATTTTCTCTTTACCTGCCAGGGCTTCAGTTCTTGAAGGCGGGAGCAGGCGCCCTGTGTGAACGGTCCCTCATCTGGCTTGCAGTGGATGAGGTTGTGCAAGGCATGAGCGATGGCATAGACAGAGTTGTAAACATTGTATGGGAACCTAAAGTTGTCCACATCAAGGATAGTTTCATCTAGAGATCTTGGATTTTCATGTCCGGTGCAGACAGGTGACGCCTTGTCTGATTTGCTGTCCGTTGCCATTGTCCCATTGCCCAACACATGCATTGACCACTTGCATCTGAAGGCCTGCTCCCAGAAGGCAATTGTGATGGGGTCATCCAGGTTTTCAGCTGGCTGAAGATGGAAGAGATAATCTCTGAATTCGGTCATTACTCCTCTTCGGACGGCCACTCCAATGGTGCCTCCCAAGGTCCTGGCAAACTCCCTCCTGGATAAGGAGGGGGAGCTGGACCAGCTGTGGTTGGCTACCCAGACTCTTCCGGTAATTCCTTGTCGGGATACTTCCTCCATCACTTGGATGAGGAGGGACTCTGTGCAGAAGACCACAATGACCTTAGCTGAGGACATCCTGATGGCCTGGACAATGTGCTGGATCTTTTCTTGGGAGTAGACATGGGGCAGGACCTCAGAGAATGCCACACACCTTCCGTGCCTGGCCAGCTCACTCTTGATGATCTGGCTCCCCTGCTGACCGTAGTCATTCTCTATTTCCAGTATCCCAACCCACGTTTATCCGAAGTGAAGGACCAGTTGAGTGATGCAGAAAGCCACGTCATTCCCACTTGGGATGGTCCTGAAGAACGATGGAAACTGGACTTTATCACTCAGAATGGGGACCACAGCAGAGTAACTGATCTGTGGAAAAAGAGGTCAATAGTGACATGTTAGCACCCAGTGCTCGTAAATAGATATTGTTTTGAGGTTTAGACCTAGAGAAACTTGCTCTATTATGAAACTCATCTCATTTCCCCCATAGTTCTCACCCAGCTCAGTCAGGCACAGGTAGCTGAGAGTGCATCAAGGGCTGCTGCTGGAAAACAGGGATGCCCAGCTGACTTCTTCAGTGTCTCACATTAGGACCAAGAAATGCAGAGTGGAGCAGGGGAGCCCAGATTGTTGCTCCAGGCTCCCCCCTCTCCAATTCAGTGACAGAATGCAGCAGGGAATACAGGATGTAACAGGCATAGGTAAATGCATTTGTTTTCACCTATGTGATTAATAATAATTTGTTTTTTGTTGCAAGTTGTAGCTTGGTGAATAGTAGTGCAATGTAAGTTATTGAAAGTCTGTTGAAGTGTTATGACTTGTTTTTTTTAAAGAAAGGCAATATATTGTGTTCTTGCTGGTTTTAATATAAAGTGGGGAGATTAGGTAAATGGGGTAGTACTATGAAAAAATACATGTCCCTGATATGTAGGCTTGAAATTGGTGCAGCCATGGGGAGAATAGGTAAAAAGTGGATGAAAAGCCAAGCATCATTGCACCCATAACTAGAATCATTACCAATATATATTTGGTAAGTTAAACAAAGGCTTCATACATTACTAAAATAAATGTCTCTGGAGCCATAGAGCACTGTTTTAAGAGGCTAAACACTCAAAAAAAGGAATAAGTCAAGGAAAGGGCCAGATGGTGGAAGAGAGAAGGGAAGGAGCGTGGGAAGAATCGAGGAAGTGAGGGATGATGGGAGTTAGACAGAAGATAAGGGGCAGTAGAAAGAATAAAAGTCAAGTAGGTAGGAGAAGTATAAACAGAGGATCGAAAGGAAGTTAAGGAGAAAGAAAATAGAGAGAAAAGGGAGGAAGAAAACAATAGGGAGGGAAATAGAGCTTACTGAGCTGGACGAGGGCCTGGCTGGACTCTACTATTTCCAGCCAGTTGGCTCTGTGCACTTTGTATTCCCTGTGCCTACTGAGCTGGACATGAGCCTGGCTGGACACCACTATTTTCAACTTTGCCCTCTGTATTCACTGTACCTACATAGCTTGGCGAGAGCCTGGCAGGGCTCTACTCTTTCCAGACAGTAGGCTCAGTGCCCTCTGTATTTCCTGTGTCTACTGAGCTGGTTAAGAGACCGACTGGGCTCTACTATTTCCAGCCAGTAGTTTCTGTGCCCCCCATAGTCCCCATGTCTACTGAGCAGGGCATGAGCCTGGCTGGACTCTACTATTTTCAGCCAGTAGGCTTTGTGCACTCTGTATTCCCTGCCTCTATTGAGCTGGGCGAGAACCTGACTGGACTCTACTATTTTCAGCCAATAAGTCTAGTCTAGTCTAGTCTGGATACTTGTATTGCACACATATCACATCCCAAGGGAGTCTCATGGCGCATGCAGACAATCCTGAGGTGGAAGAATGAGCCAGAAGATGGAACTAGCAGAAAAGCCAGGTTTTCAATTTTTTGCGGAAGCTCATAACTTCAGTGGTTGTACGTAGGCTTAGAGGAAGTTCGTTCCATAGGGATGGTGCCATGAAAGAAAAGGCACGACCGCCATTTCTGGCAGTTTGAACTCTGAGCTGTGTGAGCTGCGACTTAGTGCTTGATCTCAGCTGTCGACCAGGCAGGTACCATGTCAATTTCTGAGTCCTGTATTTTGGTCCTCGACCGTACATGTGTTTGTGAACCAGACACAGGGTCTTGAAAATAGTTCTTTTTTTTACAGGGAGCCAATGTAGGATTCTCAAGCATGGCAATGAGGGGGATCGTCTGGGTAGGCCTAGAATCAGACGAGCAGCCGTATTTTGTACAACCTGCAGTTTCCTGATATGGCACTCGTTTATGGCAAGGAGGAGTGAATTGCCATAATCTAGCCTATTTACGACGAGGCCCTGAACCAGAATTCTGAGTGCTTCGGTTGGTATCCATTTAAAGACCTTGCGTAGACTCCCCATGATTCCGAAGCAGGTGCCCACCGTTTGATTTACTTGGTCCTTCATGGATAACTTGTTGTCCATGTGGAACCCTAAGTTGCGGACTAATTCTTTTGGGAAGCTCTGTGCCCTCTCTATTCCCTGTGCCTACTGAGCTGGTTAAGAGACCAATCGGGCTCTACTATTTCCAACCGGTAGTTTCTGTGCCCTCTGTATTCCTCATGCCTACTGAGCAGGGCGTGAGCCTGGCTGGACTCTACTAATTTAGCCAGTAGAGAAAGAGACAGGGAGGGAGAAAGAAAGAAAGAAAGAAAGGCAGACAGACGGGGACAAAGATAAAAGTATTAAGAGAGAAAGAAAAGAAGAATGGAGAAAGGATACAGAAAGACAGAGGAAGGATGACAAAGAAAGGGAGCTGTCTGTATGGGAGACCTAAGAATTAAAGATGAGAATTAAGAAAGAGAAACATTAATGCGTTTGTCATTGAAATGTTAATGATAGCTGTTAGTATACCGCGTAGGAGAACACATATTGAAAACAAAATCAGGCATCATCGAACAGCAATTTTATCAACCCCAGCACAACACTAAATGTATATAAAACAACAGATGCATAAGGGATGCAAGCTATTGTCTGAAGCTTCAGCAAATGCTAAAGAATGTTCTCCAGATTGATTTGACAAAATGAGTGGAATTAACTTTTAAAACAATTGTAATGATTAATGCATATGGTTTCAGCAGATATTTAACATTTACACTTGATAGAAAATATTTGCAGTGTTTTATTGCTAATTATAGTGCACGAAAGCAGTGCAAAAATATCTGTTCGGAGTGAAGCATCTTTATAAATGTACCCCATCATTACCGTGCAATCATGGCAAACCCAAAAAATGATGTTGGTGAAAATTTTATTTTTGAAGTGGTTGACAATGAAAATCTCAATGCAAAAAAAAAATGCACGGCACAGTGTACAATTATCCAGCAGAAGTAAAGTAATCTATTTTGCTATTTTCAGTTTTTCTAGTGTTTTTTTCACTTCTGAATATGCTTTTGATAGTCCTCCATTACCCAACTGAGGAACTTTCACTGTGATTGTAGTAATAATGTGTCTGGCCAGCATCAACTCATTCATAAACCTGGCATGTTGAGGATATTTTATATATGAAACAGACTGATGACAACAAACAGGGAGAACCTGGCTGGCAACCTAAGGGTAGACACATTATGGGAGTTGTAGTCTTAATTTGCATCAGGAGAATACATTTTACAGAACTATTCCCTTTACAATGTTGTGTAAAAAGAAAGCCTGTGACTATGGATGGGCCTCACCACCGGCTCGCGATGCAGTAATAGGCGACCATGGGGAGTAAGTTCTCAATTGTGCAGAAGATCCAGTTACACTTGGGCACAGGGACGTGAGGAGATCACTGTGCCTCAACTAGTGCCTGTTTTTTTTTTTTACTGTAAAACCAGGGAATGTGGACCACATGTAATTGCTCCCTACAGGGCCAACTGTGCTCTTACTACACCACTGGAGGTAGGCCACAAAATATCTTGGCCGAAAGTACTCTCTGTGCCTGTCAAATAAGGACTGCATAGGTGCACGATACACAATAGTGCTCTGTCACACGTGAGGGATCCAGGTCTCCACATAAGCAGTAATTAGAAGAAGAAAGCATGCTAAAATGTGTTCTAGAGGGGCGTGGCTTGGGTGCCGCGCAAGATGGACGGCTAGGTGAAGAGCTCCTCCGTGCCGTATCACCTCCTTCTGGCTTCCCGGCGGTGAAGTGGGCTATTTCTATCGCAACTCTCCGGAATGCTCAACCGGAACATGGTGTGAGCAGTTTGTGCCTCTTGGTACCATTTTCGGACCTTCCCTGAGGTTTTGGAGTCGGAGACCGGGAGCGCGATGCCGGGATCCGCCATTTTGTGCAGTGCTTCAGCGTCAGCGGCTCCTCTGACGATCTTCTGCCCTTCCACTTTGTGAGAGGTCTTTCATCACTTCGGTGCCTGCATTGCTTCGAAGGACCTTGGAGGTGAGCGTTGGGGGTTATTTCATGGCTGTCGCCGCCCCCGTTCCTGTTCAGGCGCGTCTTTCGCCTTGAGGTGTTGCAGCCGCCATTTTAGGATTGCCGGGGCTGATTTGAAAGTCGCGGTTTCTCCTTTTGGCAAATTATCTCCACCCTGCCACTCGCCTCCTTTACCAATGTGACTGTGATCTTCTGCCTCACACAGTTACATAGCTTCGGCATGTCCTGAGGTTCCTTATTATATGACTGTCCTCAAGTTATCTATTGCTGTGGCATCTGCACGATCTTTTCTCTGAGGGATTCATGCCTTTTGCTCGATATTTTCTTGGATTTTATGGTTCCACTTTGGCCTAGTTTGTCAACAAATACAGCTGCTAGACATTCCGCCTGATTCTCTGCAGTATATCAGCCTATGCTTCTTGTCATTTGTTACCAGTCATTCCCACGAAATGGAGGGTACCCGTGTCTCTCATGCTGCTATAGTAAGCATTAACTCCACTTGACTGGTTATATATTCACCCATTTATGGCTCTGTATGGCTCCTTCTAGTTCGCCTTTCAATGTTTACATTGTACCAGTACCTTTGTCATTGAAATTCAGGTGGTGTGAAGTTCTTATTCTTCACTTTTACGGAATCTCTATATAAATTCCTGTGCCAGGTGTGTTCCTCCTAACTCAGTCTTATCTATGGTGCAGTTGCGCAAACCCAAGTTTGTGTTTAATCCCTCTGAGAAGATTCCTGGGAATTCTTCCACTTTGGGTGCCTCCTCACAATCTTTCAAGATGTCGAATTCCTCCACTCAGCGCTCTTCTTCAGGCATTCCTCCATCAAATAAGTCTTCACCCTCCGCATCGTCTATCAAACGGTTGAAGCAGAACTCTCCTACACCCGATTCTTCTCCTCCGTCTTCCATGGACTTAATTCTGGAAGAGATACGTGCATTGGGCCCATTCATCGAGGACACGAGCAGAGATATGCAACTTTTGAAGGACAAATGGGAAGTAATGGACTCTCGTATCTCCTCCATAGAACAACAACTTCCTGAGGTCCATTCTAACACGCAACGCATTGAGTCTCTAGAGAAGACTGTCCTCTCTTTGCAGCGACACACAGAGGATTTGGAAAATCGTAATAGGAGGAACAACCTACGCCTTTATGGTTTGCCGGAAACTCTTGAGGGGGATGATCCAGTCACCTTCTTTACCTCCTTCCTTCCGAAGTTATTGGACATGCCACCGTCCACATCCATCAGCATACAAAGGGCCCATAGACTTGGAGCACGCTCGCCCACCTCTACTAAGCCTCGTGGTGTGATTATCCTATTTTTGAAATTCACAGATCTACTAACCATCCTCTCTGCTGCAAGAGCCAAAAGACAGTTAGCCTGGCAAGGTCAACGTATCTTCATATCTCAAGATGTTTCTACTGCCACCGCATCTGCGTCCATCTCTGCGTTCTCTGGGGGCCCGATATGGCTTGTTCCATCCATGTACCTTCAGGGTCACCCATCAGAATAAATCTTGGTCTTTTCAAGAACCTGGCAAACTCCGTAACTTCCTTCTTCTACACAACAACGATGGAATGGAATCCTCACCTTCCAATAGTGGCTGATAAATACTATTATGTTCTCTGTGTTTTTGCTGTTATTTGCTGTTGTTTTGCTCTTTGACTTCATTGACCGGTTTTTCAATTTGACCTCCTTTATATTGGATCCCTGCATTACTTAGGTCTTATCTCATATTGGTTAGAATATCTGTAATGCGTTCCTGACCTGTTCTAATTGTTTTTTTTCTTTCCTTCCCCATACAGATGTGTCTCAGTTTCCCCTTCACCCTGTGCTATCCTTTGTACTCCTATGAGGTTTCGGCGCGGCTGTGTTTCTGATCCTAGTTTACCCGTCTTGTTCCGCATCACCACTTCCCCACCTCCCTTCGTGTACCCCTTCCTTCAGGTATGTTTCCTACAGTCATCCTTATGGATTTGTACTGCCTTCTATACATTCTTTCTCTTCTTTCCTCTCTGCCTTTCTCAGATCC
This sequence comes from Lissotriton vulgaris, assembly GCF_964263255.1. Taxonomy (NCBI): domain Eukaryota; kingdom Metazoa; phylum Chordata; class Amphibia; order Caudata; family Salamandridae; genus Lissotriton; species Lissotriton vulgaris. The sequence goes on from NC_141700.1 coordinate 708,084,161, forward strand.
TATTCCTTTTTCTCCACTATTTACCCTTCCTCTTTTCCTATCCCTTTTCCTTTCTTCCCTTTTTCTCCTTTTCCTTATTCTTTCTTCTATTACTCTAATGGTTATCTCATTTTTTACTATGCTACTGATTGACTTATTACTTGTACAATATGTTCTTGCACCTTTCAATTTTGAACAGTTTAATATGTTGTGATTTTCAAAGTTATCTCATGGAATGTGAAAGGATTTAATCATCCTATTAAACGGCAGAAAGTACTCTCCCACCTATCCTCTTATAATCCTGATATTGCTCTCATTCAAGAAACCCATCTTTCAGATGTTGAATCCTTAAAACTAAAAAGATTGTGGGTTGGCAATGTTTTGTTTTCTCCGGCCTCACATAAATAGAATGGTGTTGCTATTTTAATTCACAAACGTCACAAATGTAAAGTAATTTTTGAAGACAAAGATGATGAGGGTCGCTGGATTCTAGTCAAATTGCTTATTAATAATATCCCACTTACTTTATTCAATGTTTATGGTCCTACAGGTTTTGACTCCTCTTTTTGGCCCGTAATTACTGCAAAATGTATCCAACATAAAGATGATTCCTTCCTTTTGGGCGGGGACTGTAATCAAATCATTGACCCCTTTTTGGACCGCAAGTCCTCTGTACGCTTCAACCCCCACAAACCCCATAAACAATTTCTCGACACTATCACACAGGTTCACCTTGTGGACTCATGGAGGCTCCTACATCCAGACACTATAGATTTTTCTTTTTTCTCCCCACCACATGCCTCTTTTTCCCGTTTAGATTATATTTTTCTTTCCCCTTCTTTATCTCAAAATCTTATATTCTCGTCTATTGAACCTATTGTCATTTCTGACCAGTCCCCTATTGTTACTGATTTTGATCTTTCTCCTCCAACCCCTAAATCTTCTCGTTGGCGTTTTAACTCTTCTCTACTTACAGATCCTCTATTTTCTTCCTCTTTTTGCTCTTTCACGTCTGAATTCTTCCAGCTTAATTCTGACCCTTCTATCTCTCCCCATGTTATTTGGGACTCCTTTAAGGCCACGGCCCGTGGATTTATTATTGATTTTGTTTCCAAAAAAAAGAAAAAGTTTCTTCAGAAGCCTAAGGTTGCTCTTGCCCATATCAAATCACTTGAACACCAATTTTATACCTCCTCTCCAACCCATTTGCCTTCTGAACTTCTTCAAGCTAAAATTGCATTTAACAAACTTACTACAGATTCGGCCTCATCCTTCCTCCTTCGAGGTAGCGCACGGTATTACGGAGGACGCAACAAATCGGGCAAATTACTTGCTAATTACCTAAAGTCACGAAAAGAAAGGACTCTCATAGACTCTATCTATTCCCCTTCCAATGTCCTTTTGCACACAGATAAAGACATTTTACAGCAGTTTCAGTCCTTCTATGAGTCTTTATATTCTCCTGAGAATCCCCCTACCCCAGATCTCCTGCATTCATATTTTGATGGCTTGATTAGACCAGACACCTCTAAACTTAATTTCTCAGACATTGATACGGATTTTACCCTCTCTGAAATTTCCACAGCACTATCTTCTCTAACCAAAGGAAAGACCCCGGGGCCTGATGGTTTTCCAGTTGAATTTTACCTACACTTCTCTGATCTTCTCTTACCCAAACTTCTTTTTCTTTTTCAATCTTTTTGCTCTGCCGGTTTGGCTCAAGGTTCATTTCAGGATGCTACCATATGCCTCATACCTAAGGAAGGACGTGACCCAAAATTTTGTAAGAACTATCGACCAATATCTCTAGTCAATGTGGACTATAAAATCTTTGCAAAATTATTAGCCCTTCGTCTTGACCTATTCATGCCCCACCTTATTGGGAAGGAACAATGTGGTTTTGTTAAGGGCCGCCTCACCTCCGACAATTCCAGACTCCTCCTCAATGTTCTCAACAAGGCCTCCTCTCTTTCTATCCCCCTTGCGGCTATCTCGGTTGATGCGGAAAAAGCCTTCGATCGAGTTGATTGGTCCTTTCTGATGGCTTCATTGAAATGGCATGGCTTTGATCCAAAATTTATTTCCTACGTTTCTCTGATATATTCTATGCCCAAAGCATCGGTCCTTGTTAATGGTCAACTTACCTCCCCCTTTACCCTTAAACGAGGTGTACGTCAGGGCTGTCCTCTTTCCCCTCTTCTTTTCATTTTAGCACTTGAACCCTTCATCTCTTCTATTTGCAACAATTCATCCATTTCTGGTTTCCCATACGGTGAGCATCAACTTAAATTATCGGCTTATGCGGATGACATACTTTTATTCATTTCAGATCCAAGTACTTCTGTCCCTGCCTTATTGAATGAATTTGAGAATTAGTCCCAAGCCTCAGGGTACAAAATAAATTCGGATAAGACGGAGATCCTTCCTATAACTAAACTCTGCCTTCCACATTTCTTTACTTCCACCGGCTTCGCTTGGAGCAGTACGAAAATAAAATATCTTGGCGTCCTCTTCTCTAATTCTATCTCATCTTCTATCAGATTTAACATGAATGCAGTCATTTCTAGAATTGACTCTCTCCTTTCCTCATGGAATCCCCTATACCTTTCCTGGTGGGGTCGTCTTGATTCGATTAAAATGATGGTTGCTCCGATTTTGATCTACCTACTCTCCATGCTCCCTGTACATATTCCAGCTCTCTACTTCCGTCGCATTGACTCTATTTTGTCCAAATTCCTTTGGAGGCAGAAGAAAGCTTGTATATCTCTTTTAGCCCTTCGTAAGTCTAAGACAAATGGTGGAGTTAATTTCCCAAACTTCCGTCTTTATCACAAGTCCTTCTCTCTTCGCCAGGCCTCCCGTTGGTTATCACAAGATTTGGCCCCTTTTGCCCCTCTATGGTTATCGGTTGAACGGGAGCTATTGCTACCCTATTCCTTTCAAGATGTGATACGCTTTACTGCCAAGGCTCCTTGTCTCAACCCTCCATTATTCAAACACACCTCCTCTCTTTTGCGACCTTTAGTTTCCGAGGCCTCTGTTTCTCGTGAATCCTTTTTGTTGTCACCCATTTGGTATAATTCATCTATCCTAATATGGAATAGACTTATTGCCTGGGCCTCGTGGAGATCTAAAGATATCATATGGGTTCATCATCTTTTTGACGGTTCATCTCCTCGTTCCTTCCCCCAATTTCAATCCCAGTTTCATTGTCCTCCGTCGTTTGCAAATAAATACTACATTCTCATGGACACCGTTCTTGAGCGATACTACTCTTTACCCTCGGATGACCTCCCCACCTCACTTTCCTCTTTGCTCACCATTCTCTCTACTATTCCTAAAGCTTCTCTTATTTATCGATACTTCTCAGCTCCTGACCCTGCTCGTCCCAAATCAAAATTGGAACTTTCTTGGGAAAAAGACTTAAACTGTTCGTGGCCGACCTCCCTTTGGGCCAAACTTTGGGCTAAATCCTTGAAAATCTCTCGCACTGCATCTCTTACTCAATCCTTATTCTTCTTCTATCACAGACTCTATCTCTCTCCTCTTTCTCTCTCTCGTTTCCTCTCTTCTTCTACTGCCAACTGCTGGACCTGTGATGCTCCCAATGCTGATCTTTATCATCTTTTCTTTCTCTGTCCTTCTGTCCGTCGCTTTTGGGTACAAGTGTGGTAACGCATCTCCCATATTTTTAATTTCTCTATTTCTTTTTCTACCTCTTTGGTTTTTTTGGGTAGCCTTTCAGAGTCTTTGGACCTCCCCCCACATTCATGTGGTCTTTTTGACCTTTTTTTAGCCCTTGCACTCCAACATATAGCCTCCAATTGGAAATCTTTGAATAAACTCTCCATAACTTCCTGGTGGAATTTAATATGTCACTCTCACAGATTGGATGTTGCCTTTGCATCCTCCTGCAAACCCCCTCGAAATGTTGAACTCTACTGGTTACCTCTCACCCTTTACTTAGATCAATCTACCAAAAAGAAATACACTTCGCTGACTTCTGACAATTTTAAACCCCCTTGAGCGTTTGTACTTCTGCTTGTAAGTTCATACTTCAGATTTCACTATTGAAAGTTTTTCTTTCTTCTTGTTGTTTACTCATATTTTAATAATGTTTTTAATTTGTGTATTTATTGGTTAATCTTCCATTTAATGTTCTATTTGCCATCACTTACCTTCTTTATTTTTATATTGTAGCCTTACCTGTATTTTATATTACTCTAATTTTCCCTTCCCCTCCCCTCCCTCCCCTCCCTTAAAAATCTTAAAATGCTTTGTTTCTTCATTGTGCCATCAGCTGACTTAATTTTATTCTCCTATGATTGCCCTTTCTCATTTTATTCTGCTGTTGTCACCTTATTGTATTGCTAATTCTTTATTTCAATAAAGCTTTCAAACATTTAAATAAAATGTGTTCTAGAGCTGCCTTGATGAATCCAGATGGATCAATAAAGTATACCAAAACAAAAAGGACATGTTAAAAATAAAAACAAACGATTTAGAGTTATAATACATATCAATTCTGGGCCTTTGTTGAAACTGACCAAATGGCCTGTATTTTTATTTGGGAAAGGTGGCAACCATACATGTTTCTGTGCTATATAATTTTACCGTGAATGACACACCAGGGTAATTTTGCAGAGGCCTATGTATCAGTCTTGAGGCATTAGATTGAGTCACTTGACGGGTAGCTTGGGTCTGACCATCTGCTCTCGGCATTTTCCAAGCATATGCACAGGAATCTTTCGATGTGTGCTAAACATATCGATGGAGGATGACCCCCTCCCCCCACAGCACTGTGGGGCCAATCGAAACTCATTTGTAAAAATAATTTCTATGGGTAGAAAAAGAGCATCACTTGAGAGCAATGAAAACTCTAGGGCCATAGATTCCAAGGTTTCAGATTGGCTGTGTGAGACATTTTTCATTGTAATTATGAGTGAAGCCCAATGACTATGAGTGACACTTTTTCATGAGCAAAATCAACCATGGAAATAGATAATTATTAGAAATTACCTCCATTTGAGCGAGAAAATGCTCTAAAAAGATCTTGAAACTGCTTCAAAGCACCTGAAATGGAAAGGCACTATTCTGCTGCTGCTTTGTAAGCTTATCCTATTTTAAAGCAATTATGTATCCATATGTATTCACACTCTACCCACATCCTACACGATTTTACACTTGTTCTGACAACTGCAAGTGCTTGCAGATCTACAGACACCTTACATCATTGAACAGTGTACATTTGTCAGACCATGTTTGGCTATGGAACCCCTTATAGCAACTTAGATTTGAAATCCATCCATTTTCTTCATCTTAAACAGTACCATATAGTACGTGATCCCTCTCCAAACACAAAACTCTCTTACCAACTCTGCTGGGAAAATGCTGACGCTGTTGTAGTAGTTTGTAAGCTGGGACAGGGTGTTATAGGGAGCAATGATTTTACACCGTCAGTGAGTGAATCATCCACTCCTTCACTTTCCAACAATAGTCTAATTCTGCACCTACATACTTACTCTCTTCAGATTCACTAGTTTAGTTGAAACTGTTTATGTGATGTTAATTAGCAAGAGAGCAATGTCTGATGCTCACCATTTAACTACCAGGATTGCACAATGCGAGCACCACTTAAATGCAAGAAGTTGCATGGCGCTTCAAAATCCACCATGGTCTTTAGTAGAACAGAATCAGTGATTCACCCAGTGGACAGGAGAGTGGACGGCCATCTTCACTCTGAAGCCCAACAAGAGCCCAGTGTACAGAGCGCTTCACCAGAAACCATTCTGCTAAATCACCTTCAACACTTTAAAGGAAGGGTCCCTTTGGGGGTCGTGCTGCACCCTCGAAGAAATGAGGTGCTTTAGGCCTTGCAAGGGGTACGGAAAGCGTAATATAAAAAGCAATATATTAAAATACACCAGGCATCCTCAAGAGGCAGCCTAAGGAGGCAGTGAAGATTTTGTGACTGAAAGAATTTGCTTTTCCGGCAGTCTTGCATTGGAGATGTGATTTAGGGGTCTGAATAAAGGCGCTGCTAAACAGTTTGGAAATCTGTTTTTTTTACTAAAAAAAATTTCTTCTAAATTAACTAATCAGAAGTTATTCTAGAGTGATGTCAAGCATGTGGCATTGCTTTACACCTTGTGAACTTCAGTTCCCTTGGAAAGGTCACTTGTGAGGTAAATGAGGTTAAACAAAATGCTGCATGTTGTCCTGTATTTGGGTTGTAGGTAAATGGGGTGCTGTGGTCACAGCCCACTTGATTTGCCCGGGCATGAGCGCAGGCAGGATGTAGGTCGCATTGTTGTGGGTTACGAGCGTGCCAGCACTCCTGGAGACCATCTGCTGCTGACTGTAGTGCACTGCAGTCTCTACTGCCTCTGCTCGCCTTGGCGAGTATGCCTGGGCTCTTGCTGAGGCTCTGAGATGGTCCCTCAGCTGATCGAGGCGATCCTGCCCGGTGAACGTGCAGCATCCCTGGCAACGTAACAGTAACCAGTGCCATCACCAGCCGTTTGCGCTTCATATCACCTGCCACCCATACCATAGAAACAGACGAGAACAAACGGAGCTGTAGCAACAAGCTCAGTAGTGTCCTGTTGCTCTAAATTATGATATGGGAGATAAATACCTGAGAGTCAGTGACAGTCTGACAATGACGAGAGTGTGTCATGGAAACACTGTTCTAAATTTGTCAAAAAAAGAGTTTTCGCGTGGCTGGAATCCGTTATGTTTGATGTAAAAGCCAGAGCATGCTGTATCCAAAAATCTATTTTAAAGGGCATTTTTAGGGAATGGGAACACATTGAAGTATGGCTAAAGTGAGCGTGCCAGCATGTTATACAAAGCGCAATGAGAGACTTAAAAAAAAAGAGTATAGCGTAACCCTCAATTACCAAGACAGGTTGAGACCCTCCGAAAAACACAAAGAACTGAACTCAGGGCTATCTGTGGCTGGTGCATCTGTTTCCACACTGATTAATGGCTCGATGTCAAAACCCAGGGTGGTGCTCAGGTTCAAAGCAAGGCTTGGAGAACGATGTGTTCCAAGTCTTGTGTAAGAAAATGTAATTTACATCCCGAATGAAACAGAAACCAGATGAAAGACACTGCATCGGATGGCAAAAAATTTTGAAAAACGAGTTGTCTCAGAACAGACATGCCAGCACTTTAAAAGTAATAACAGACACAGCGCAAGTATTGTGCCGCTAAAAGCCTTAAACACACAAATAGTTCCAGAAAAGCGGACGGAAACAATACTTTGGTTCTGGGAAACTGATAAGAGAAGGATACGATGAACAACATAGGAACACAGGAAACAGTATGCTGTAGCCAATAGAAGTAGAGGAAAAGTAAGTGGCGAGCACAGGAACCAATAAAAAGCAAGGGGGCAATATGTAAGCCCCTTTTAAGATTGATATTAAATACAGTAGATTTAACAAGCAGGCTGAAACCTAAAAAAGGGGGCACTGCCATCTTAGTAGGCACGGAGAATACACAGTTCAGCCGGAGCTAGAGTTACTGTTTGAAAATAGGGGAGCTCAGGCAACCTCTGCTGGCTCTCTCTCAGTTCAACGAGCTGTGAAATTGTGGAGTGCAGTAGGGGTTAGGGTTTGAAAACAGAGCCAAGCTAGCCTTGATGGGCTTCCACCCAACTTAGTAAGAGCAGGGAGTACAGAGTGCAGCTAGTTCTATTGGATAAAAAAATAAAACCCCGGCTTGCTGCTCTAGACTCCCAGCCAGCTCCATAGTCTCAGGAAGTAGGCATAAGTTCTGTAAAAAGGGATAACTACTGGCTTCTACAGGTTCCCACCCAGCTCAGTAGGCACAGGAACTATAGACTGCATCAGGGTCTACTGGTTGAACATTTAGCCCAGGAGGTCTACAATATCCCACCTAGCTCAAAAGGAGCAGGGACCACAGAGGGCCGTACAGACTACTCGTTGAAACTAGAGCTCAGCCAGTCTCTCACCCAGCTCAGTAGACACAGGGAATGCGGAGGACACAGAGCCTAATGTCTGAAAATAGTAGAGCTCAGTCAGTCTTTCACCCAGCTCAGTAGGCACAGGGAATACATAGGGCAGAGAGCCTACTGTGTGGAAACAGTAGAGCCCAGCAAGGCTCTCACATACTGGCTGAAAATAGTAGAGCTCAGTCAGTCTCTTGCCCAGCCCAGTAGACACAGGGAATGCAGAGGGCACAGAGCCTACTGGCCGACAATAGTAGAGCCCTGTTGGTCTCTCGCCCAGCTCAGTGGAAACAGGGAATACAGAGGGCAGAGAGCCTACTGTGTGGAAACAGTAGAGCTCAGCCAGTCTCTCACCCAGCTCAGTAGGCACAGGGAATACAGAGGGCACAAAGCCTACTTGCTGAAAATAGTAGAGCTAGATCAGTCTCTCACTCCTTTTAGAAGGAACAGGGAATACAGAGAGCACAAAGCCTACTTGCTGAAAATAGTAGAGCCAAGTTGGACTCTCACCCAGCCCAGTAGACACAGGGAATGCAGAGGGCACAAAGCTTACTGGCTGAAAATAGTAGAGCCCAGTCGGTCTCTTGCTCAGCTCAGTGGAAACAGGGAATACAGAGGGCACAGAGCCTACTGTGTGGAAACAGTAGAGCCAGCCAGGCTCTCCCCCAGCTCAGTAGGTACATGGAGTGTAGAGGGCAAAGAGCCCATTTGCCTAAAATAGTAGAGCCAAGCCAGGCTCACGCCCAGCTCAGTAGGCACGGGGATACAGGGGGCATGGAACCTACTGGCTGGAATTAGTAGCGTTCAGTCATGCTTTTGCCCAGCTCAGTAGACACAAGGAATACAGAGGGCACAACCTCTACTGGCTTAAAATAGTAGAGCCCAGTCGGACTCTCGCCCAGCCCAGTAGACACAGGGAATGCAGAGGGTACAGAGCCTACTGGCTTAAAATAGTAGAGCCCAGTCGGCCTCTCGCCCAGCTCAGTGGAAACAGGAAATAAAGAGAGCACAGGGCCTACTGTGTGGAAACAGTAGAGCCAGCCAGGCACTTGCCCAGCTTGTAGGCACATGGAGTATAGAGGGCAAAGAGCCTATTAGCCTAAAATAGTAGTGTCCAGCCAGGCTCACACCCAGCTCAGTAGGCACAGGGCATACAGAGAGCACAAAGCCTACTGGCTGAAAATAGTAGTGTCCAACCAGGCTCCTGCTCAGCTCAGTAGGAACAGAGGGCCCAGAGCATACGGGCTAAAAATAGTAGAGCCCAGTCAGTCTCTCACCCAGCTCAGTAAGCACAGATAATACAGAGTGCAATAGGATCTCCGGACTGAAATTAGTAGAGTCCAGCCAGGCTCACTCCCAGCTCAGTAGGCATGAGGAATACAGAGGGCGCAGAAACTAGTGGCTGGAAATAGTAGAGCCCAGTCGGTCTCTTAGCCAGCTCAGTAGGCACAGGGAATAGAGAAGGCACAGAGCCTACTGGCTGAAAATAGTGGAGTCCAGTCAGGCTCTCGCCCATGTGAATAGGGACAGGGAATACAGAGTGCACAAAGCCTACTAGCTGAAAATACTAGAGTCCAGCCAGGAGCATGTCTAGCTCAGTAGGCACAAGGAATACAGAGGGCAAAGGGCCTAGTAGCCTAAAATAGTAGAGTCCAGCCAGGCTCACGCCCAGCTCAGGAGGCACAAGGAGCATAGAGGTGCGGAATCTGCTGGCTGGAATTAGTAGAGTCCAGTCAGGCTTTTGCCCAGCTCAGTAGGCACGGGGAATACAGAGGGCACACAGCCTACTGGCTGAAAATAGTAGGGTCCAGGCAGTCTCCATTGGCTCCACCCAGCTCATTAGGAGCAGAGAGCACAGAGTGTATCAGGAAGTTGTAGCTTAAAATGAGGTAGACCAGCTGGCCTCTACAGGCTCATCCTAGCTAGGTAGTCGCAGGAAGTGCAATAGATTACTCCAGTAACTGAAAAAGGGGCCATCGGAGACAAAAATAATTTTCACACATTTGACATAAAATTCATAAACTCTGGATTTTACCAGGTGAACCCTGAAAAAAACTGCACTACGTTGTGATTTTTTACAATATTTTAAAGTTGGAAATTCGGCACTATCGATCTTTAAGACATAGATCAATTTCATTATATTTGAGAATGTAGATTTTGGAACTTTGACCCTAATTTAAAAAAAAAAACTGCAAGCAGAGATTTACTTCTCCGCCATAACAAACTTTTAACTTTTTTTTTTTAATTGACAAACTTTTCCGGTCAAGAAAGCTGGGACAATTGCACGTTTCCAGGCGTACTACTGAGTGTCATGTGACATCTGATGATGGAGTCTAGACTCACCTGCGCAGAAATCTATGCACTGTAGATTTAATCATACAGAAAATGCAGCTTAATGTACACATGCACTTTTTTTTTCGTTCACGGGATGAACATTTTTTCACGAGTAGAAGCCTATTCCCCTACATCTATGTGAATTCTCGGTTTGATTCTTTCCCAATATGATCCTGAAAGAAGCGGCGTAGGAAGGGGGGTGCGGTGGGTCCGGGCCACCCAGGGTGTCATCACTGAAGGGGGTGACAAAATGGCAAAAATATGTACGCATTGAAACTTTTTAGTTCAGTCAACAAATGTAGTTGAACTCGATTCAGGGGAGTGACAAGAAATTTCCCGCACTGGGTACCACCTGAGCTTGCTTCAACACTGCCGGGAAGGGGAGTTTTCTCCATCCCTTGGCTGGGTCAAATTGCCAGCCATTTCCAGCATTGAGAAGAGTTGGACTGGAGTTTGTGAGTGCCCATAAACTCACATGTTTGCGGGTAGTAATAGATTTACAAGAGAGGCTCTGCCTTTTATTACCCACTGCCCACCCTGTGCGTGTTATGTACGACTGCAAAAATCTCCAAACTTGTGGCAGACCAATCAGCAGCAGTCAATCAATATATGCCTGCCAGGAATTGTTTTGTGGATTACTGACAGGCGCAAAAGAAAGTGTTTTGGGCTGCCCTAGACATTTCCACCAACCGTCCAGACACCTGGGCTCAGCCGGACTCTCCCTTGCACACCTTCTCCGCATACCCAGTAGCAGAGCAGTAGGTTGCGCCTTTTCTTACATCTCCCCCAGAGCGTGGAACGACCTCCCACAGCACATCAGAGCCTCCTCATGTCTTCTTGAATTCTGCAACAAGCTGAAGACTTGGCTTTTCAAATAACCCCCAGGGAGGCCTCCGCCTACCATCCAGCTAAGCGCCTGGATACCCTCACCGGTGATTAGTGCGCTATACAAATCAACATAATATATAAATGCCAGTTTACGGCCAAAAATGCTTTTGCGAATCGGGCCCTGTGTTTTTATCTCCTGCTTTGCAGAGTAGTTTCCGCGTAAAGCTGCTCCAACTCTGTCTTTTTCTAGTTAAAAACCATTTTAACACTGCCAAGATTTAAGTAACGAGGCTCTTTTCCTGATGTACTGCAAAGTAATAAGCAGAAACCTTTTCTTTTGCTTGGATTTTTTGCCAGACATTGCCTTTTAGCCAGATCACGAAATTGTACCTCAGGCTACACACCACTGGGTGCAGACAATTTTGCACCAGTATTGAAATAAAGTTTGCACTGACCACCTGGTGCAAAATGGCTGTAAGCAGTTAATGTAATTGCAGGTTTTGTAAAGCCCATTATCGCTGCTTCAGCTGCAGTTTTCTGCCGCTAAAGCGCTGATAATTTTATCGCCGTGCTTGATAATATGCCCCTTTGTTTCTTAGAGCCCTTCAAAATTGCAACACAGCACTGGTGCGAGCATGCCTAGATCAGGTCACGTGACATTCACTATTGTCTTTTGTTTTTACTTGTGCCCAAGGATTCTACACACAGAACTTTTTATTAGTAGAGAATGATATTCTCGGTGTGAGTTTACACCAGGGGTGTGCAAAAAGTTGGCTGCGAATACAGAGGGATTAATTAAAAAAAAGTCTGGGAGGTGAAGATACGTCACAGGGAAGCTAAAAAACCTCTAGGTATCTTTAGCTTAAGATGGCCTGGCTGGTGCAAGACCTGACCACAGCATGACACCATACCAGAGTTTTCGGAAGGCTACTCAAAAACCTGTTATACTCTGGACATCACCTTGGCCCCGCAAGAGATTCGTATTATTTTGTGAGGAATTTCTACTTATTTAATTGCTGTATTAGTGAAATATTTGCATGAATTTTGAACAGAAAATACTTTCTGTACAAATACAACATGGCATAATTCACTTATTTGGAATGTTATTTTTTCTTATGTTTTATTGATATGTTAATTGGAATTGAATCCCGGTATTATATTGACACATTTCAGTTAATTTCCAAACTATTTTTCAGATGTTTGGTGGTTTTATACTGAGTTCCCTTATCACTGAGGTGATTTCTTTTTTCCTTTCTAGTCACTAGTTGGTGACAATCCAGCAGCCCAAATTAGAAAAGTGGTTAACAGTGCATGTCTCCCTTGTGAACTGAATTATTTTTCCCAAATTAAACTCTTCAAGTTTAGTATCACTACAGCACAAGGATACATCTGACACGGTTTTCTTCAAACGCGAGACAGCATTAGGGAGACTCACTATAGGATTGCGCTAGTTTGTATATGAATTATAAAAAACATTGCTTTAGCCTTAAAAATTGTACATATAATTCAACTCACTAGAGTCCCCAACACTCTACCTGGAGCACTATAACTTTCTGTAGGTGATTGGAAATCTGGGTAACTTAAAACGTTTGTATGTTTATGCAGAAAGTGGAAGGTTTCAGCAGGATCCAACTTCCCCAGGGCTGAGTGTTTGAAGGGGAGCCCTAGCCTCAGCATTGCATTTATAGTGAACATTAAACACAGCAAAGAAGTACCATCTGGCAGTGGGGTGATGATGAGGGGATCTTACCTGGGGGTACCTGTAGAGACCCAAGACCCTGGCCATAAGCAGGCATGTCGAAGACAGGGAATCGCCAATGATGACAGGCACTGGGAGTCGCGATTGACACTGGTAGTTGGGCACTGGCTCTCGTTGCCCTGATAGTATCCACATGGTGCCCTGAAGTGCCCTGGCTTCGGCAGAGCAGGAATCATACATTTGAAGCCCCAGGGTGATGTTCGGGAGTAGGTGCTGGTTCCTGTCCACCTCTTCAATGCTGAAAATCATGGACTGGTAATAGCTGAAAGCTCGAAATCGGAATCTGAGAGAGAATTAGGATTTAGATTTTTATTTGATCTCTGAATAAGGATGGCGACACGCAACAAGTTGGTTATTTTCCTTCCTGTGAAGTGATTTTCCACTGATCCTCAGATTTTCTAAAGGGCCATAGCATTGCCTTGCCATTCTGCATGCAGTTTGAGTGGTAGCCTCCTGGTACAGCTTTTCCAGTAGACCTTAGTTGTGCCCTACGCCATTGTTTTTCCAGCCCTGAAACTGCCACAGATCTCCACCAATGCACCTCAGGTGGACTCTGAAACACACCTGCTAACTGAATACAAAGATCTTATGCAAGACTTGTAATGCACCTCAATCCTGCCAGCAGCACCCACTGCTACTTTAGCACCTTGAATTAGAAACAGCTGGGTTGACACGCCAGCTTTCGGATCTAATATAATGTTACTATTGCAGCACGGGACCCACAATGTGTTGCCCACTCATTTTATTGTCAACATGTCCCTCCCCCGATGTTCTTATACTAGGACCTGTGCACATCACCACCAATGAAGCTCAACAATGACTTCCCTACAACATGGGTGCCCCACTCTTAGCTCTGCAAAATACCTTAGACCTGACCTGAGAACCCCCTACATTTCCAAAACAGTTCTCTCAAACCATCTCCACAATGACTTGCACCATTGTTGCTGTGTCAGTACAAGTTTCCATACACAAGCATGGTACTGCACCTATACTTTTACTACCAGCCCTCAACACTGTTCAAGGAGTTGAGGTTCCGTGACGATTTGAACCCGTGTTTTCAATATTGTCGGAAATACATAATATTAGTATCGGCGAACCGCAAATGATCCATTTAGCATATCCTGGTGTTTTCGCTACGATACGAGCAAGAGCACTCCTGTTATGAACACATTTCTGATCTACCCACGGCATCCATCTTAGATCATGTCCGCCATTTTGTGTTTCTTGCCCTCACATACGCAATAACCTCTGATCACTTCATTTCGATTAAGGACACGTAGCCTTAGCCGGAGATTCACCTCTTTCATGACACGTGTACCTTAAACCAGATCACGCTGTAGCTGCATGACTTGACAAAGGCTGCCTCCTCTGCCCGAGGCTAACCCACCTAAACTGGTTCTCATGTCCATTGTCCTGATCATGATTAGGCGGCCGAAGCCGGTAGCCTTGCCCATTTACAACCCACAAACATCTCTTATCCCGCTTTCCTATCTTCTGCACCTGGCTCTGCTCCTTTCCTTCTGGGCCTTTATTAGGGGGAGGTAACGAACTTTACGATGAGGCGGTCCGGCTCTTGAATGCAATATTGACAAGGGATTGTGATGGACTAGTGGGAACCCCTCTTCGTGATGTTTGGCATCAGATATTATCGACAGTTCCTGTGTAACGCCAAATATTTATTGTTTAAGACACAAAGGTTTGGGAATGTACTGACATGTGAAATATTTGCCTGAAGCACAATTTCTAGTATATAAGGAGCAACCCTCAATGTACAAATCGAACAGGCTCCTGGTTACTGCCTATGCGTAGTTTCTGTGACTTCTGTGTCCCTGCAGTAATAAACCTTTGGTCTTTGACGCCACCACCGAGAAGCCCGTGTTTCTGTTCATTTGCGCACCAAGGCAGGTGGAACTCCGGGGTCTTTGGGTGTTGTTCCCTGACACCTCTGGACGGAACCAAAAAGTCCAGAACTCCAATTGGCGCCCAACGTGGGGCGACGTCGTTCGGTACCGGTCCAAAAGCCTGAAGAGTTCGAGAAGCTTCGTGTGAAGATTTCCGAGGGAGGCGCCCCACTTCATCGATCCCGGCATATCGCAAAAGTGGCCCGAAGTTCTCTTCCACGAGGGTTCCCGTTCAGGACGGCTGCAGTGGGCCGTTGCCTTGACCGTCGCCCTGTCTTGGACCCGAGGTGCAGCCCTTAGTACAGCGAAACGTGACGGGTTTCTCCTTGGTGACGTCTTCAGTGCCTCAGTTAAGTATTTAGTGATAGCTAGCTGGTTACTTTGTGAGGATTGTTAAAATCCTTGATCGGTTCTTGGTTTGGTTTGGTTTCGTAAGATTATCACTAGTTGTTCTGGTTACGATAATCTATTTGGTTCAGTTTGGGTATCGATACATTAGTTTGGTTTTGGTAGGCCTAAGTTCTTGGTTCGAGTGCACATATTTGTTCCGTGTTTTGTTTGTTTTGTGTTCCGGATTGAAAATGGTAAGTCGGAAAATGTTGTCTTGTTTCGGTTGCAACCATGACTCACGATTGGAGGATTCCTGTCTGGTTCCTCCGATTGGGACTCCCCTTTATGACTTATATTGTAAACATGGTGTGGGTCCTATATCCTATAATGAGGTGTGGGTCCGCTATACTAAGAAGGATGGTGTCCTTAGTTGGCCACTACATGGTAGTTTTGAGCCCGAGATTCTTGATAATTTAGAAGCGAAATTGTTTAGTAAGAAAGCCCGGCCGGCAATGTTTGATTCTTTCCGTTATTGGCGAAAAGAGTCCAAACAGAGAGAAATAAAAAGGTTGAAGAGAGAACAGAAAGAGAAAGAAGAGCTAACTCTAGAGCAAGCAACTAAACAGTTGCAAGATAATGAGTGCGAAAAGGCTATAGATGTAGCAATTAGAGAGCATAATTTAGCGATTGACAAGTGCTACCCTGCCTTGCCATCGAAAACAGCTAAGATACTGGAGGATCCCGAAAACGATCCTCTGTTGTCTTATCTGTTACGGTCACCCCCACCGTATGCACAAGGTGCTACGGCCCAATTTGTGCCAAATGTTCAATTGCCGGTTGCTGGACAACCTGGTGTTCTTGTTCCTCAGAATCAAATTCCTGTACCTCCTGTGGTTAATGTGAATATTCCTACGGCTCCTCCTCTTCCTGGGTTGCCGTCTTCTATACCTGTATCTGTCTCGCTTACACCTACTACTTCACAAACTATTTTTCTCGATACTCCTACTGCCTCGCTATCTGTTCCTACCTCTACTGTGTTCTCTACGTCTGCAAGTGTATTAACTCCACTTTCTGTACGTCGAAAAATAACTGATTCTGTTGCTAATATACTGTCTCCTTTATATAAATCTTTAATTAAGACTCCTACTCCTGATTCAGTTCAGAGACGTAGTCAGCTACCAAGTACTGAAGAACGGGGAATTTTAGATTCCACGGCTCTCAGATGGATTACGAAAGGTAGAAGATATAGTACGAGAGATGTGTTAGACACGTTTATGCAGTGGAAGGAACCAACGCAACGGTACGTCTTTGATGAGATGTGCTCGTTGTTACGTGAGGATATAGAGGAAGATGATGTTGAATCAGACTTGGAAGATTTAATTAAAATTCAAAAAGAGTTTGCTGCAGGAATGATAGTGGGCGATAATATAAAAGAAGCGATGGAACTTATTTTAAGTTTTAGGAATGATCCATCTCTTCGTTCGCCGAGAGATTTAGAGAAAGGTAAAATGAAGCTAAGTCGCCAATATCCTATGAGGGAGGTTCCTCCAATCTGGCGCAAAGCAATACAACGTGATGATAATGCGGGTATTGCAGCTGCTCCGGCACAGTTCCAACGAGTGTGGATACACATTCCATGGAAGCGAGCTGAAGTGCTAGCGGTGAAACAGGCCTTGCCAGATCCGCGTAAAAATCCTGCTGGATATTACAAGGAATTAACACAGACAGTTGAGGCTTGTATAATGAACTTAGCGGACATCGATATGTTATTTGGAAATGTAGTTCCACAACCAGTGTGGGCTAAAATTCGTAGGGAGGATCATCAAGCAGTCTTAGGTGGTGATTGGGCAGCTATCACTGCAGCGGATGGTCAGCAAACGGGTGGTGCAAAACCCGAACCCCTAATTGCTAATCTTCCAGGTAGAATAATTGACTTAATGAAGACTCTGATGCCTGCGTTGCGTGTTAATTGGGATAAATTATCCGCATGCAAGCAAAAGAAAGATGAAAGTGTCTCCGACTTCTTCACGAGGTTCGAAGAGACTTTTGTAGATCATAGTGGTCAGGATATGAGCACTGAAGGAGGACAGAGACTGTTTGTCGATAAATTTGTGCATAATTTGTTACCTGAGTTATGCAATAAATTAAAGGATTCAGAAAGTGCGTGGGCTGTTTCTACAACTGCGCAAATACTTGCAACTGCACAGTACTACGAAAATAGGGATAAAGAGGAAAAGGAAAAATCAGAGAAGAAAACGAAAGATTTAAAGACTAAAGTTCTTTTACAGCAGGCGTATCCGCCTCGCACGAATCAGACTAATATGCAACAGAATTCGTATCAGAGGACAGATTATAGTTCAACGAGGCCTCAATATCAGTGGAACCAGTGTGCGTACTGTAAGAAAGAGGGTCACTACAAAAATGAATGTCCGATCTTAGCGCAAAATAATGCTGCAGCAGCTCAGAGAGGTCGTGGTGGTTTTGTGCAGAATTCTAGAGGTCGAGGGCGAGGTGCTATGCCTCCGCAAACAAATGATCGTCCCTCCAATCACTTTGATCAACGAAATGGACAGTCAGCTCAACAAAATAGATCTCAGCAATATCTTGTTGAAGATTATTGCGAAGTGGATGAGGGATTTCAGCAAAATGGGTACTAGGACAGCCATGGACAGAGAGAGGGAGTAGTATCAGTTCCAGTGGATCAGAGTGGGCCTTATGTCGCAGTAGCAACATCAGGTGTAGTCGAACCGTTTCTGTTGGATACTGGTGCCGCAAAAAGTTCTATCATTCATGCGAAACTCCCTGGCGCACCTTTGTCTGGCTCAACAAATGTTTCTGTAGGTTTTTCAGGCGCCCCTGTTTACAACCCGATATCTGGTCCTTTGTCTATTTCTGTTGGACCGTGTCAATTGAAAGCACCCTTGATTTTGACGACAGGTTGTAATGAAAATCTGCTTGGTTTAGATTTGTTAAAACGACTATATGCGACATTGTACTGTTCTCCGGAAGGGGTACAGCTTACTTTGGGTAAAAGAATCACTTCTCCGATGTACTTGTCAATGGATGCACTCCCGCCAGAGCTGCGCTCACTCCCTGATTCTCTTTGGGCGACTGGTCCTAATGATGTAGGCCTTTTAGAAATACCACCGTATGTAGTAACTTTGAAAGCAAATGTAATATTTCCAAGAATTCCCCAATATAAAATATCTAGTGAAGGAGAACGTGCACTTTTATTGATTGTGCAAGATTTGATTAAGAAAGGTGTGGTTGAAGAAACTCGAGGAAATGTTTGTAATAGTCCTGTATTGCCGATTCTGAAACGAACTGATCCTACGAAACCTCCAGTGTACAGGTTTGTCATAGACCTTAGAGAAGTTAATAAGATTGTGGTTCCGCAATTTCCTGTGGTTCCAGACATTACTGCATTGTTAACATTGATTCCTGCTACAGCCACTTGGTTCTCAGTCATCGACTTGAAGAATGCCTTTTTCAGCATTCCGATAGCCGAGGAAAGCAGAGATATTTTCGGCTTCTGTCTAGGAGGTCGAAGTTTCAGATTTAAACGCGCTCCACAGGGCTACTGTGAAAGTCCGTCTATTTATAGTCAAGCATTAAAAAGCCAGTTAGATTCTTTTGTCCTTCCTCCAAGTTCTGCCCTAGTACAGTACGTAGACGATCTTTTAGTGGCTGCCGATGACAAGGAAACTTGCAAAGCAGCTACAGTATCGTTATTGCATCATTTGTCTGATTTGAATCACAAGGTGTCACCTTCCAAGATGCAATACTGCTGCCAAGAAGTGACCTACCTAGGGCATCTCTTGTCAAAGGAGGGAAGGAAGTTGACCCCAGAGAGAATAAAAGCAATTACGCAAATGAGTGTTCCACGCACACAGAGAGAAGTCCGTGCCTTTTTAGGTATTACCTCTTACTGTAGGCAGTGGATCCCAAATTTTTCTCTTTTAGCGAAACCATTGGTAGCTTTGACTGGGAAAAATGTTCCGAGTCCGGTGCCATGGTCTGATGAATGTCAAGAGAGTTTTACTGAATTACGAAAAGCCTTGTGTTCAGCTCCTGTATTGGGTACACCTGATTACAGTAAGCCATTCACGCTCTACGTTCACGAGAGAGAAGGTTGCGCGTTGAGTGTCCTGACACAGAAATTTGGTGATAAACAACGCCCTTGTGCGTATTTCTCATCAACATTAGATCCGGTAGCTAGAGCGTTACCTAGTTGTTTGAGGGCTACAGCGGCAGCTGCGGCTTCCATTCGACAATCTGCTGGTCTGGTAATGAACAACATGCTAGTGGTCATGGTTCCTCATGCAGTGGACACACTCATGAACCGAACTAAGACCCAACACCTTACTAGTGCAAGATTATCTGGTTACGAGCTGACATTACTAGCGAGTCATATTCAGATCAAAAGATGTAATGTATTGAATCCAGCGACACTGTTGCCGGCTAATCAAGAGTCGAGTGATTCCGAGCCACATGATTGCTGTTTCAAAACGGAGGAAGAGACAAAAGGACGCATTGATTTGAGGGATACTCCATTATCAGATCCAGATGGTACGCTGTATGTGGACGGGTCATGTTTTAAATTGGAGAATGGTGATCTGACTGCTGCTTACGCAGTAACGACTTTGAAGACGATTGTGGAGACTGCAAGAGTGAGTCAGAATTCTGCCCAGGCTGCAGAATTAATAGCTCTAACGAGAGCATGTGTTTTAGCTAAGGGAAAGAGAGTGAATGTCTTTACAGATAGTCAGTACGCATTTGGCGTGGCCCATAGTTTTGGCCGCTTGTGGAGAGAAAGAGGTTTCATTACGTCCCATGGGACTAAGATTCAACATGGTCAACTAGTTAACGACTTGTTGGAATCTCTAACCTTGCCGACTGAAGTTGCAATTGTAAAGTGCAGTGCTCATAAAGCAATCACGGATGATGTTGGTCGTGGGAATGCTTTTGCTGATGAAATTGCTAAACAGACAGCTAGAGACATGATGAGTAGAATGTATGTTGCAACGTCTGCAAGATGGATCGCTGAGTCTGGAATGTGTGAGGACACAATGGAAAGTGTGAAAGAGATTCAGAAAGAAGCAACTGAGGAAGAGAAACGTGTATGGAGAGAGAGTACGGGCAAGTTGGACTCGAATGGATGTTGGATTGATTTGACAGAGCAGCAGCGTTGGATGTTGCCCGATGCGTATGTGCTTGCAGTAGTGACAATGGCGCATGGAGTAGCACATATAAGTTCTAAAGGTATCTGTAAGATGTTGGCTCCAGTCTGGAAAAATGAGGGAATCAGTAAGTGTGCAGAAAGAGTGGTGAAAAACTGTATGGTATGCCTGATGCATAATCCTGGCAAGGGAACTCCAACTCCTGCTGGTCATTTCGCTCCTCCTTCCTGCCCTTTCGAAGTGATACAGTTAGACTTCATTCACATGGACCGCTGTAATAATTTAAAATATGTCCTAGTGGTGGTTTGTGCTTTTTCCAGGTGGATAGAAGCATATCCACTGAAGGACAATACTGCCTTATCAACTGCCAAAATTCTTCTCAAAGAATATTTCCCTAGATTTGGAATGCCACGGATTGTATGGTCAGATAACGGAAGTGAGTTTATAGGGAAAGTTATGCAGAGTGTATGTGCAGGCCTAGGTTTGAAACAAAAATTCCACAGTGCGAACCATCCCCAGTCAGCTGGTTTAGTGGAGGGTTACAATGGTACCCTCAAACTGAAGATAGCTAAAATACAAGCATCCACAGGTTTAGCCTGGCCAGATGCACTGCCTTTGGCTCTGTTATCCACAAGAGCGACTGTACATTCTCGAGTAGGGCTTAGCCCTTATGAGATTGTATTTGGTCGTCCTGCCAATATTTGGGGGGTGCCAAGGCCAAAAGAGTTCAGACAGCTGGAATATCCTATGTTGATAGACTACCTTTACGACTTGACTGCTAAATTGAGTCTTATTCATCAACAGGTTTTCGATGCTTTGCCAAAACCTCCGGAGAGTCCAGGGCATCAGCTGAAACCAGGAGAATTTGTTGTCATCAAGAACTTCGCGAGGACGAAGAACCTTCAACCGAGATTTGTGGGGCCCTTCCAGATCTTACTGGCAACGAGGACAGCAGTTCGTGTAGCTGGCCGCAAACACTGGGTACACGCGTCACATGTAAAGCGTGTACCCCTGCCGCTCCCTTACGACGACTGGGTAAAGAAAGGAATTGGTGCCTCCGAATCTGAAAGCACACCGAAGTTCATCTCTTTCAGCGATGCCGAATTGATTACTGACACTTCAAAACCTGACTCTCCTCCTGAAAAGACTCCTTTGAACACTGAACATTTGTCTCCAGCATCAGAAGAAACTTTGCTATCTGCGAACTTAAACACTGCAACAGCTGCTAGTGATACACTATTTTCCGATCAGACAGTACCTGCAAAACAGAAATATAACTTGAGAAAACGTAACATGGACAAATAAAGCAGGCAACTGCATATTGTGATTTCGATACATTGAACATTTGCCTTCAGCCAGGAAGTTTGCTATTGTTTATTGTTTTTTAAATTGCCTTGCCGTCTGGGTAGCCGTAGGGTCGTGGCTGTGTGCCTAGTTTGAATCTGCAGGGGTCTGACACAAGGTCGATCTTTCTGTTGGTTCTGGGAACTCCCAGGGCTGATAGAGGCATTTTCATCTACGTACACATCATCAGTGGTCGCGAGCGGATTGTAGAAGATGGAGCTTCCTGCGCTGCAACGAGAAAATGTGATTTATATTCGCAGAAACAGACTTTACAGAATTCTTCGTAGCAAATGCTTTTTGATGCAATGTGCCATTACATTTTTGATTATTTTAGCAACATTGGTGGGTGGAATCGTCTTTAGTATAAATCTGATTTTTGTGCCAGTTACTACAGTACCTCCCCTTGATCCTGTCACTTCTACTGTTTCTTCTATACATTCTTTCCACTCGTTTCCTGAACATGAGCAAGCCCGACGCTCAGAGTTCATTAACAACACTTTTGTACAGCTTTTGCACCAACACCAACTGGTAGTTAACACTACAGACTGCTGGGTGTGTGGCTTGATACCCCACACTATGGATAAAGGTATTCCCTATCTGGTTTTGCCTTTCAGCTACAATGGATCATTTCAGGCCCTTCAAACCATCTTTGCTTATGCCCTTGAGACCTATCCTCCACGTCCACCACGTTCCACTAGATATAACTCTGCCAACAAAGCTTTAGTCCAGGGAATTATTGACATGATCAAGGATGTCAATAATACTCCATCATACCCTAGAGACGAACTGCGAGTGTATTTAAGTTGGAATACTTCAGAGTATCGCCTTAGTTTAGGGGAAAGCAAGCGTAAAAGCTCCAATCTGGGTCGTACCCCACCGAGGTCAGGTCTGTTTGCAAGGGAATGGGAGAAATCCGAGAGCTCAGCTAGGGAGGAGTGAGTGCGTTGAGACTTATGTGTTTCCGGCTAACTCTTCCCCTGCCTTCCTTACTGCTAGGGGTACCTACTTCATTTGTCGAGACCGGGCATATACATGGTTACCTGCTGACTTTTCAGGTTCATGCTATATTGCTCGATTGTTGCCTCCAACATACACTGCTTCATCTGATTACCACAGAACCAGAATAGCGAGAGGTGTCTTCAGCAAGGAAGATACTGCTGGTCAGGAAGCTGGAGACTTCTTCAAAGGCTTCCTTCCGTTCTGGGGGCCTATGGCCAATAGTAGAAACATACGTCAGCTAACACGGGTAGTTGAATCTACTATTACTGAAACTGCTGGTGCCCTTAGCAATTTGACAGCTGAGCTTCAGGCGGATAGACTCATGACGTTGCAGAACCGTATGGTTCTAGATGTCATACTTGCAGATCGAGGTGGGGTATGCAGAATGATCCAATCGAGCTGCTGTGTCTTTATTCCTAATAATGCTCCAACAGTCTATGAGGCGATCTCTAAGCTACACAAGATTTCCGACTCTATACATGTAGACAAGGGAAACTGGTCCTTTATGGAGTGGTTTTGGACTCTGATCTCAGCATGGGGGTGGAAGGTTCTAATGGTCATCGGTGTCATCTTAGTATTCCTATTCTCATGCTGCCTAATTATCCAGTGTGGTCCCGCTTTGTGTAGTCTTTGTGCTGCAACCTGTTTTAGGAAACCACCTGCAATTGGAGAAAAGGCACGAGAAAGGATGATGATACAACAACATGTCACTGACCTGATGAGTATAGAACTAGACTCTGATATAGACTGAGTAATTGCCTATGTAAGGGCAAAAGGAGGGTCTGAGGTTCCGTGACGATTTGAACCCGTGTTTTCAATATTGTCGGAAATACATAATATTAGTATCGGCGAACCGCAAATGATCCATTTAGCATATCCTGGTGTTTTCGCTACGATACGAGCAAGAGCACTCCTGTTATGAACACATTTCTGATCTACCCACGGCATCCATCTTAGATCATGTCCGCCATTTTGTGTTTCTTGCCCTCACATACGCAATAACCTCTGATCACTTCATTTCGATTAAGGACACGTAGCCTTAGCCGGAGATTCACCTCTTTCATGACACGTGTACCTTAAACCAGATCACGCTGTAGCTGCATGACTTGACAAAGGCTGCCTCCTCTGCCCGAGGCTAACCCACCTAAACTGGTTCTCATGTCCATTGTCCTGATCATGATTAGGCGGCCGAAGCCGGTAGCCTTGCCCATTTACAACCCACAAACATCTCTTATCCCGCTTTCCTATCTTCTGCACCTGGCTCTGCTCCTTTCCTTCTGGGCCTTTATTAGGGGGAGGTAACGAACTTTACGATGAGGCGGTCCGGCTCTTGAATGCAATATTGACAAGGGATTGTGATGGACTAGTGGGAACCCCTCTTCGTGATGTTTGGCATCAGATATTATCGACAGTTCCTGTGTAACGCCAAATATTTATTGTTTAAGACACAAAGGTTTGGGAATGTACTGACATGTGAAATATTTGCCTGAAGCACAATTTCTAGTATATAAGGAGCAACCCTCAATGTACAAATCGAACAGGCTCCTGGTTACTGCCTATGCGTAGTTTCTGTGACTTCTGTGTCCCTGCAGTAATAAACCTTTGGTCTTTGACGCCACCACCGAGAAGCCCGTGTTTCTGTTCATTTGCGCACCAAGGCAGGTTGGAACTCCGGGGTCTTTGGGTGTTGTTCCCTGACACCTCTGGACGGAACCAAAAAGTCCAGAACTCCAGAGTGGAACAATCACACAGATCCAGCAGATACCTTCAGTTCTTAGCTGCACCCCCTGCTAATCTAGGACTGTGAATCAGACTTTTTAGGTCTCGTGTATACAGCGCATGCGCTGTCGCAAGACCTATAGTAAATACATATGTTGGGTAATTTTTCCTGTCGCTTGCCATTGGTTGATTCTGGCATTGCTCTTCTTATCTCGCTTACTGTTGGCTGTTGATCCGATACGGCGCTTCAGTTTTTGTAGGAAGTAGCACCGACCAACTACAGTTTCCCTACACTGTGAGTGTTTATATATTATTTTGGGGACTACTTCTTTTTAGGTCGAGCATCACATACACACATGCATAGATAATCAGCCCGGCTCCCTTTTACGAGCACCGCGCTGTTAACAGTTTCATTGTTTCCTCCACCATGCTCTCTGCTCTCACTCCCCCCTCCCTTCTCCCCCTCCCTCCTTGTTTAAAGAGCTTGCTGGAGCTCCATTGTCAACAAACCTATCACTGAGCGTTGCGCGCCTGCACAAATGCATTTGTTTAAGAGCACTGAAACGTTGCGCTTTAACTTTAAATATTTCTTTTTTTTATTCATCTTTTTTTTCTTTACAACATCAGTAAGATGCCGCACTTTACCTTTAACAATGGAGCCCGTGCGCCTATTGTCAGCAGTGTGGCAACTTGTAACATGGCTAGAGGTGTTTTTTTCCTTCTCCCCCCCTTCTTTGCATATGTGTACGCAATTAAATAGAAAAGAAAGGCGGTGGCCACTTTTACTTCATTGCTGGCTGTGCAGTTTTTACATCGGCTATCCCTTCAAACATGGTGGCTGCCGCCTTGCTTTTCTATTTGTTTACTTTTCTAACATTCACGGCACACACGCTGGAAGCTATTTAGGGGCATATTACCAACATGGCTAAGAACTGCTCAGGGCAGGTGTTAGCTTTTGGAGATATCCGCGCTTAGCGCGAATATCTCCAAAAGTTGGTAATAGGAGATAGCGATGTTAGCGACTGTTTCCAGTCGCTAACATCTTGGCACGCCCACTTTGCATGTCATTAGTGATAAATATCACTGACATGCAAACCGGGGCCCAAGATGGTCGCTATCTCCTACTAGCTGTCGCTAACTAGTGTTAGCGACAGCTAGGTAATAGGGAGATAATTTTATCTCCGCCTTCTTGGCTTTTAAAGCAAAAAAAGCGGAGATAAACCCCCTTGATAATATGCCCCTTAGTGTACTCTGGAGAGGTGCTGTTGGCGCCTGCCTCCCCGTCCAGCTCTGAAGCTTGCAGAGTTCAGGACTACTGGATGGTGGTGAGACGATCGGTCGTGTACTCTCTTCTACAGCCCTACTTTACTTCACTAATAATTCTCTCTTCTGCTTTTTTGCGACGATGGTTGATGATGCATTGGTGTGCTGCAATGAAACTCTTACAATATTTCTCTACACTTCAGAGTGCAATCATGAAATACTGCATTATTACAAGTTGTCTCAGACTCTTGGTCTCAGGAAAAGGATTTAAAGTGGGGTGGTGTACTGTCTACACTTAAAAGTTGGTACGAAAGGGATTTCTTAGGGATTGGAAAACATAACTTTCATCGTTTCTGTGCATATTTTTAACTAGGTACAAGGCAAGAGAATTGCTTAAATATAATTTGTGGGTATTTATTTTGTAGCGTTAATGCTTTATTAGTAGCTCGGAAATCATGCAAATAAAAAGATACATTTTTCACATTACAGCCCTTCTTTAGATCAGGCGGCAAGAATTATACATCGTTCAGCCTTAGGGGGTTGGATGCAGATTTGGTGTCTGATGGTTAGGCTATTCCTTTCCTAATACTAGCAACAACCCGTTGTTAATTCCTCATTCTAAATCTACAAGTCAGTGCTTCGTTAGTAAACTGCAGTTTTTGATTTATAGATTCTTTTGCCAAAACATGTTGCTTTAGGTAAAATGCCTTGTGGCGCCTTCCTTGTTTAAACTGCAATTAAAGTGCAGCAGGAGGGGACTGGAGCAGCCATTGTTCACGTGCGCCGGTATTGATAATCTAAAAGGGCAACAATATGTCGTCTTTCAGGAAACACCTGCTGGTGTTTGCATGGCATAAGAAGCGAGATGCTGCGAGAGGCCATCGTGTAAGTAGAACTTTTTATTTCTTTTGTAACAAGCCTTTCTCTTGTCATTTTAGCCTGCACTGTAGTGAGAAGCGTTCGAGTTTTGTTTTCTCTGGTTCATTTTCCTGTGCAGACTCTTTTATCACTGACGCCGTGCTCGTTGCTTATATTTTATTTACCCCTGTTAATATTTTATTTACCCCTTTCTTATTTGATCTGTAAACGTATTGAGCAACGCCAACTTACATGTGCAAAGGAAGGAGACTTTTCGTTTTTGGAGTTAATCTATGCAGTTAAGGGGCAAATACAAAACGATACATGAATGTGAGGGCAGCACTCTTTAGGCATTCAGGGGCAGATTTACAAGGACTGGCGCATCCCTGCATATCAACAGGGATGCGCCAGTAAAGATGCGACACGCAATTCTACCCTTGTGCCACCACGGATGCGTCGCATTTACAATGCGGCGCACCGTGGCGCAGGGATAGACAGATGCGTGTCGCATCTGATGGCTTAAGGGCAGCGCACTGCTGAAGTCGTGCCGCAAGCGCGATGCAACTCCAGCAATGCTCAGGGGCCGCCCATACCTAACATGCTGCATCACGCCTTACGCCTGCTTCAAGCAGGTGCTGAATTTTGACGCAGCGGCGTAGGAAAAGTCACTCTGTGAAATCTTGTAGATTTCACTGCATCACTTTTCAAAGGCTTTTTCTGATGGAACGCCAACCCTGCATACATTAAACCTGACGCAGGACTAATGTGGCGCAGGGCTTTACAATGTGACCCATCTCCCTAGAAGCGGCACTTTGTAAATATGGCGCAAAATATCAATCAATCAATCAATCAATCACGGCATTTGTAAAGCGCGCTACTCACCCGGGAGGGTCTCAAGGCGCTGGGGGAGAGGGGTATGTTACTGATCGAACAGCCAGGTCTTGAGCTGCTTCCTGAAGGAGAGATGGTCTCGGGTTCGCCGAAGGTGGGTGGGGAGGGAGTTCCAAGTCTTGGCTGCCAGTTAGGAGAAGGATCTTCCTCCGGCGGTGGCATGGTTTACGCCGCTGCTGCATCACAGAAGTGACACAATGGCGGCGTAAATGTGTTGCAATGGGCTTGTAAATCTGCCCCTCAGTACAAAAGAAGTAACCTATGTTGGGGTATGGGTCTCATCACCACCCCCTTTTCTGAATCGGGGTATGGGTGGAAGCAACCAAATGCGCTGTAAATTACTGGTGACTTTTATGTATCATGTGAAAAAGACCGGGCTGCTTCTCTTGTAGCAGGAATGTCCATTTGCAAAGAGCATCTCCTGTGAATAGGGAGCTATGAAGGCCAGCGGCATATGGCATGTCACAGCGCGCACACCCTTCCTTAAGCACATTTATTCAGGGTACCTCCTGAAGAGCGGCGTCGCTGAAGTTCGTGCCAAAAAAGCACAACTCCCCATTTAATAAGGAAGAGCAAGAGCTTGCGTCTTTCTTTCTTTGCCTGTTTGTTTCTTCTGCTGTCTGTCTCTATCTTTTCCATTAAGACTGCATCTCTATCTTTTTCACAAATTGCCTTTTCCTCTCGCAGTACCCTAGTTTCTCTGACTTTTAAACTGTGCCTGCCTGCCTCCACTTGTGTGGTTAGTTTATTTTGGGGTGGCATATGGTGCACATTTCACTCTCGCTCATGAGGATGCTGCAGTCTTCGTTCTGAGCTTGACTTATCGGAAAAAAGGATAGAAAGACATTAATTAGGTACATCTGCTTTACCCTATCAAGTGGATTCTAGTAATTTACTGCACTGCAGGGACGGGCAGCGTTGTGGTGGCTTCAGTAGGGAGTAGCCTATGTGCACCGTCCTGGGGGTTGAGGCATATGGAACAATATAGATCTGGAACACACATTGGAAATATAGTTTAAGAGAAACATTTACAATGCAGGAACATGAGTTACCGAGTTACGAAAAAGGTGGGTTTCAGAACGTTGATTTACGGTAAGCTCAGTCTCGTTTTTCAGATGATCCCCCCAGTTCATCTCTACCCCGATTTTAACATTTTAGCCTGATCATCCCACCTTAATAGCCACCCATCTGCAGGAGCCAAGTCCACAATATAATTGGGGCCCGGTCACGTGATCAAATGCTGAAACATTATCAAATGCTAAATATAAATTGGTAAAGTTGAAGATAGTACAAGAATGCAACAAGCGCATCCGTGTGTGAGACCTAAGTATTTTTTAAATCAATTTTAAGATTGACCTATGCGGTTCATTTCATTGCAAAATGCCTGCTCTTTCACAGTTCTCTGTGACAAATGTTCTCATCAGTGGTACCTAATTCAATGAGAGGGAGAACAAGGTTGATTGTATATTGTACATGCCGTGCACTGGTGAGGATTTACGTTCGATTCTTTCTCTTCACCATCTAGCTGACCAAGTGTTTGATATCTGAAGCGCCAGGATACCCGTAGGGTGGCAGTAGCGCTATACAAGCATAGATACAATACAATACATACAATTTGAAACAGATGACTGTGGGTGGTCCTATCCAGCCCTTTCTGCCTGTGTTTATTTTGGTAAGTTACTTAAATAATATCTTGTTGGCGATGAAGTGGATATTCTGCCCTGCCAGAACACGATATACATTCCCTAGTTCAGCAGATCAAAAACATAAGTAAAAAACATTGTCATTTACAATGCCAGTAGCTCTAACTTTAAAGAAGGCCAGACTGATGCATTGCAAATGCTTGTTAAGTTTGCAAGAACCTTTTCTCACTCTCTCTACTCCGCCAACCCAAGATCCCGCTCCCTTCTCATCCTGCCTTACGTGTTGCAGTATTTCGGTGCTGGGGGCTCCCTGAATTCGGTCAGAGAGAAGATGTTGCTGTAGAAGATTGGGAAGACCCCTCCAAGAATGACATCTCCACCCCTGGATAGACTGCTGCCGATGTCGCTGCGCAGGTGGCACTGTGTCTGCGCCCCGGAGATAGGGAGGAGGAGGCTTAGAAGAACAGCCGCACAGATCACCACAGCCTTCTTGAACATCTTTCTCTCCGCCATCTTCTGGGTCAGTCAAGACAAACAGCTGGAGAACTATCCTGGTCAGCAGACATAGGAGTCCACCTACTGACAATTAGCAGAAACATCAGGGTCAAACACTGAGAAGCATGCTGTAAGCAATTCAGGAAATACATTAGAACCAATTGTCAGGAAATGCATCAGGACAAAAGTCAGGAGAATACCAGCACCAGCAATAGATTAATATTATACCATAGAAATTCAGGACATACTGGCTCAGGGGGCTTAATGAAGAGTTCTTTAGCAATTTGCAATCAAATTGAACTTTTGAATTGTCTTATTTTGGTAACATGTGACCCTTTCTTCGGTTTTATCTGCTGTGCATTAGCTTTTCAGGTGGGATCAAGGTCCATTATCGAAGAGCTTACACACTTGCACTTTACCCTGTGTATACTTCAATTAATCAACACTCACTTAAGTGACTTTATTCAGGGATAATGCGACCCTTTCTTCAGTTGTATCTCCTGTGTACTAGCTTTTAAGTAGTACTAAGGTTAATTATCGAAGTGCTCACGCACTAGCACTTTACCTTGTGTACAGTGAATTGATCAGGACATTTACTGAAGTTACATTATGTTTTAGCATGCGCTCATTCTTTTAATTGTTTGTGTACTGGTTAATACTGTGTGCTCGTGCAATGGTTTTTAACTAACTACAATTATATTTAATAAACTTAACCTGGTTAATCAAATGTTGAGAGGATTCCTTCTCTGACCAAACCTAAGAAATATTTAATCGTAAGCTATTAGGATATTTAGCTACAGAGGGGAAACAGGTTCCAACATCATATTTTACAACCAGCTAACAGGAATAACGCAGCACCAAACTCGGCAAATATTTGATAGTCAAATATCAGGAAATAAACAACATGAAGCCATATTTTGGATTTGAATACTGGAGAATAAGTCACCAACAAATGTCAAGAAGCATTACACTGCCGTCTCCGTGGAAGTGTTTCCAACCTAATAAAACGAGTTAGGCCTCCCGCTAATTTTGGGAAATATTTCACCTCTAAATGTGCACAGCTGTGAGCCGGCTGCACAAGAGACGCCCACTCATAAATACTGTTTTCATGTTCTTTGTGAAAAAACTTTTTTTGTAAATAGAAATTGTTGAGATATTAAATTGAGGCATAGTTACAAAATCAGGAACAAAATCTTACCTGCCAGGTAATCTGCACCAGAGATTCCCAGTAGATTGTTTCCAGCCAAGCCAGGGATTTTAAGTAGATGTGTTTATAGTAACCACCTGGTATCACGAGACACACATCATCCCCAATCAAACACAGAGTTTGGGGTGCTTGATGAGGAGTGCCTGTTCACCCTGAAGCTGCACATCTCTGGAAGTGTTACAGAGGGAAATGTGAACCCCTCGAAGGTGAGAGGCAGACGTGATGACCCGAGAAACAATGAGACATGTTCTTAACACATGCAGTTGGTGGTTTTCCCACTTCCCACATTTCCGAAATTAAATCTACTCTGCAGCATGTGTTTAGGGGGAATGCAATTGTTATTTGAGATCAATTAATGACCCATAATCAATATGCTTTCAATTGCTGGATGGAAGGTACTTGTACAATTGCTTGATGCTAGGTTTGGAAAGCCAAAATCTTAGTCTCAAGAAAAGGTAGAACTTTACATTGAGAATGAGATCTCAACTAGTGTTCAGTTCTACTTATATTATTAACTAAGATTCATATGTCAAGTTCTGAAAGGTTTCACTAGTCATCTTTTCCATGCCTGGCTTTTGCAGCAGCCTGTCGAATGAACAAATACCGCAGAATTTGGAACGCTCACCTGCTGGGTTTTGATGAAATGAGGGAATCTGCTGAACACCACAGAGAAGATTCAAATTTAAAAGCTCCTGTTTAGGTCCAGTGTGGTCCCTTCTCTTGAGAGGGGAGGATTCTGTTCATAAAGTGCCTCGTTCAAAAGTCAAGTTCATGAAGTTTTGCTTTACAGGTGTGATCTCTACTGGTAGCAAAGCGCCATCAATGCGCCCCATGGCGGACACCACCTGAGCCGGGATGTTGATGCTGGGCATCTGATTCTAGGTACAGAGAAATCAAACGAACACAGACATTTTGCCAGTGGGTCTAAGGTCTTTCCAGAGGAGGATGGCTCCGGAATATATACAAACACTTACTTCCCTGAGCTTCATCCTTTGGGAGCAGAAGCCAGAGAATATTCATCCCCTGTTATTACAAAATCGAAGACTGTTATTTGTTTAACTAGCAGTGCCAATTGGTATGAACACTCCCATCCTCCCCTATCCAACTCCAGGGGCAGCTCACTGTTTTTTCATGTCAATGATAGAAATGCAAGGGCTAAGGTCTAAGGGAGCCTGGGCTTCAAAGGCACCATCTGAAAGATGACCTTGTGTGGATACCCTGTCACCCACCCTGGGGTTGACTGAAGGGCATGGGTGTGCTTCCTAAATCTAGGAGATCTGATGTATGAGATAAGATAAAAGCTATCCAGGCAGGATAAAGATGCACGCAATGTATCTGCATTGAACTCGATTACATAGTCCATGGTTAGCCTGACACTGTGGCATAAATCTAGACTTTCCCAAGTTATTTTGAAGCCTTTTGATGTAGAACAACAGGAACCACTGAACAAAGAGCATCTTGTCTTTTTTGGCGTGAATACAAATCACGAGAAAGTAGAAATTGGATATATATCTATATATATACGACGGTCGCCAGTAGGTAGTTATAGTTAGGACCTATTACCCATAGGAAATCTGGCACTTACTGGAGGTACCTGGTGGGCTAGTTGGACCCCAGGGACCCTCAGGATTCAAGGGGACTTAATCCCCCAACTTAAAATGTGCTACAGGCGCGTTTGCACAGTGGTGAAGGGAAGGGGTGGGGCCTGAGGTGACATGTGTGCAAACACGCCCTGTAGCGCTTTTTAAGTTGGTGAATTAAATCCTCTTTAATCCAGAGGGTCCATGGGGGACAACAACCCCACCAGGTACCTCCAGTAAGCGCCACTGCACTGCGTTGCAGAGAGGTGGTCCAGGCCACGCCCCTTTTTAAACCTCTCTGCCACGCAGCTCTGTGGTGCTTACTGGAGGTACCTAGTTGTCTACTTGGACCCCATGGACCGTCAGGATTCAAGGGGACTTAATCTCCCAACTTAAAACGGCCACAGGGACTGTTTGCACACGTCACCTCAGGCCTTCCCCTCCCTTCACAACTGTGCACACGTGCCTCGTAGCAGGTTTTAAGAGGTAGTTTTAATCCCCCTGCCCTATTATGTACTAGGGCCTTACATTGGAGGTCATGCTAATCACTGGGTACCCTAACGCATAGTGTTCCATAGTGTATGTAGGTGTTTTCACTGTATTCTAAGTGTCTTTTAGCTTAGCACTGGCTCTAGGCCTGGTTAGTCAGTTACCACCAGTATCCATCTGAAAAAGTTGTGGGCAAAGGATGATTTTGCAAAAAGTCCTCTTTCACTTCCTCTGTTGGATCTTTCTGCACATGTCTTGCTTCTTCCTGCACTTTTCTGTGTCTTTGTGGACTTCTGTTGCTTCTTTCTGCATTTCTTTTGCTTCTTTCTATAATGTGCCTGAAACCTATGGTTTTTTCAGTGAAGAAAAAAAAATAAAAATATATATATATATATATATATATATATATATATATATATATATTGCCGCTCACGTGAAAGAATCACTGCACACTCACGGGGATGGTTCAGAGTAGCTTTAATGAGCAGAGTGTTTGGATAGCTGTACAAGGACGGGAAAATGATGAGTCCTGTTACGTCAAAGTCCTGACGCGTTTCGAGGGTGTAGTCCCTCTTCCTCAGAGGACGACGAGTAGATTACAGGAAGGCCGGAAGCAGCTCCACATTTATGGCACGCCCCTGATTGGGCGGTACTGGATGCACAATGCCTTATGGAACTTGAAGTCCAGCTGTGATGAATACCGCTGATGCTCCGTTACCCGTCTGCTTGCGCTGCACATCAAAGGCATCCTCTGGGCATCCCCTCGCCAGCCAGGCGACGCTTCGGGAATGGGGCAGGGGACGGAATAATGTCCGTGAACCCAGCAAACTGGATGTTTGCTAACTCCTCCCAAGTTGCCGCATGGCGGTGCTCAGCGCATGCAGTTCTGCTGCGGGGCTCAAAGTTCCATCAAGGCGCTGTTTGCACTCTTGCGGCGGGTGCTGCATAGAATGGTGATGGAACCATTCAACTATTGCCGCTCACGTGAAAGAATCACTGCACACTCGCGGGGATGGTTCAGAGTAGCTTTAATGAGCAGAGTGCTTGGATAGCTGTACAAGGACGGGAAAATGATGAGTCCTGTTACGTCAAAGTCCTGACGCGTTTCGAGGGTGTAGTCCCTCTTCCTCAGAGGACGACGAGTAGATTACAGGAAGGCCGGAAGCAGCTCCACATTTATGGCACGCCCCTGATTGGGCGGTACTGGATGCACAATGCCTTATGGAACTTGAAGTCCAGCTGTGATGAATACCGCTGATGCTCCGTTACCCGTCTGCTTGCGCTGCACATCAAAGGCATCCTCTGGGCATCCCCTCGCCAGCCAGGCGACGCTTCGGGAATGGGGCAGGGGACGGAATAATGTCCGTGAACCCAGCAAACTGGATGTTTGCTAACTCCTCCCAAGTTGCCGCATGGCGGTAATCAGCGCTTGGAGATCTGCTGCGGGGCTCAAAGTTCCATCAAGGCGCTGTTTGCACTCTTGCGGCGGGTGCTGCATAGAATGGTGATGGAACCATTCAACTATTGCCGCTCACGTGAAAGAATCACTGCACACTCGCGGGGATGGTTCAGAGTAGCTTTAATGAGCAGAGTGCTTGGATAGCTGTACAAGGACGGGAAAATGATGAGTCCTGTTACGTCAAAGTCCTGACGCGTTTCGAGGGTGTAGTCCCTCTTCCTCAGAGGACGACGAGTAGATTACAGGAAGGCCGGAAGCAGCTCCACATTTATGGCACGCCCCTGATTGGGCGGTACTGGATGCACAATGCCTTATGGAACTTGAAGTCCAGCTGTGATGAATACCGCTGATGCTCCGTTACCCGTCTGCTTGCGCTGCACATCAAAGGCATCCTCTGGGCATCCCCTCGCCAGCCAGGCGACGCTTCGGGAATGGGGCAGGGGACGGAATAATGTCCGTGAACCCAGCAAACTGGATGTTTGCTAACTCCTCCCAAGTTGCCGCATGGCGGTGCTCAGCGCATGCAGTTCTGCTGCGGGGCTCAAAGTTCCATCAAGGCGCTGTTTGCACTCTTGCGGCGGGTGCTGCATAGAATGGTGATGGAACCATTCAACTATTGCCGCTCACGTGAAAGAATCACTGCACACTCGCGGGGATGGTTCAGAGTAGGTTCAGAGTATATATATATATATATATATATATATATATATATATATATATATATATATATATAGGCTCCAAATTCCTTTGTAATACCCAGCCGGGTTGAAGGAAAACCAGCACTCACGAGAGCAGCAGCAGTAATTCAGCAGAAAAATTTATTTTGGAACAGACGCGTTTCGGGAATGGAATCCCTTCGTCAGTGTTAAAACACTGACGAAGGGATTCCATTCCCGAAACGCCATCGCGTTACTAGCACCCGCCTTCAGAGTGACTCGTGTGTTTGGTGTTTCGGGAGCTACATATATATATATATATATATATATATATATATATATATATATATATATATATATATATATATATATATATATATATATATATATATATATATATATATATATATTACCTACTGGCGGTCGCCAGTAGGTAGTTATAGTTAGGACCTAGTACCATAGAAAGAAAATTTTTTGTTTTGCTAACAATTTGGCGTCGTTTGATGAATCTTCATGAAATTGTCAACACTAATTCTTTGTTGATATAAGCTCCTATGTTGAGAGTTTGGGTGTGATTTCTCATGGGGAGGCCGAGAAAAAAGGGGGGGTCCCATAATGTGTTTTCTCCATGTTAATTTCCATAGGAATGTTTAGACAAGGCTACAGTTTGAATGGGTGAACAGAATTACCCCAAATTTGGCAGGGTGAAGGGTCTTGGTCTTGTAAGCACGCTTTTGTTTATTTGGTTTAAATCTGTTCAGTAGTTTTTGAAAAATATCGAAATTTACAGCGGGGTCTCACTTGTTGATTTAAATTAAGCTCCTGGTGGGTAATGTTCCCTGGCTAATCCTAATATTATATTGCGGGGTCTCTGTAGGACTGGGGATCTTAATGCTACATGTAAATTAGGTGCGGAAGGGCACAGAGACGTTTCGTAGCATAGGGGATTGTTCGGGGTCATCAGTGATGTCATTCGAGATGTCATCAGTGATGTCATCAGATATGTCACTGACCATGTCATGAGTGATATAATATGTGAATTCATCACCAGTGTATTGCGGGCGCGCGAGTTATAGTTAGCTCAACTAACTATAACAGGCGAATTTCTGTGGTTTTATATGAGTCAAATGTTCATCTAACTATAACGTCCCTTAAACCTATGTTTTTGTTAGTAAATTTCTAAGGTTTTTTAAATGCTAATTCCTAACTATAAAGTCTGTAAAACCTATTGTTTTTTCATTGAATATATATATATACACACATATATAGTATCCAAACTTCTTCATTATGGGCTAATGAATTTTCAAAAATCAGATTAGGAATCAAATTGTATCAGTGCATAGCCTGAATAACTGCATAGGAAATCACAAATTACCCCAAAAATTAAGGTCAAGTAACCACCTGCCAAATAACCTATGTGCCCTTCTTAGCTTTCAACTGGAGTCAAAAAAGTAAGAAAAATAAAATGTCCAAACATGCCCCATACTGTTTAAGTACGTCATTGTATGGTGCAACTACGCTCCTGTCTAAAAACGTGGTATATATCTAAAACTGATATATTCTATGGACTGGGACACTGGGCTACCAAGGTAAAGGGAATTAAAAACAGAGGAGAACAGGGCAGGTATACAGCTTCACATGGGGGTTGGCTTATGCGGCATGTAACCTCTAAAGAATGTTTTAATTGAAGTTATTTAAAAAGTTGAGGAAACATTCCTAACTATATAACAGCAAGAGCAGTAAAAAAACAACTCGAGCATTTGGAAGAGGTAAGACCAGAGAGTTATGGAACAAAAGGGTGAACAGGTACTCATCTGATGTACACAAACATCTCCTCATCCTCAATCAAACCCCATGGAGATTTGCTATCCAGGAAAATAATGCACTCGGATTCAAGGATCCTCAGCTTCTTCTGCCTTTTGCCCTCTCTAGGAGTCAATGCCACCCTGTCAATGCCAAAGAAAATAAAAGTGTAAGCATTTCTCATGAAACGTGCACCAGTGTCTAACAATGGAGTAAGTAAAATCAGCATTTCTGATAGCCCTCAAAGGCGCCAAAATCCTCTTTTTCACTGTGAAGATCTTGCTTCCCACATACTGGAGGCCACAAGGGCACGGTAAGACATAAACACAAAAATCACTGTTAAACATGATTAATTTCTTGATGTTCCTGTTTTCCCAGTTGGCAACTGATAAGTTCTCCTATTCTTAGTGTTTTTGCATGCCTTACGGTGCCCATATCTGAGGCATCCCTATTGTTTTTGCAACCACCGTACCTGCTTTTTTTTTTACCATGTAGCTCCTGACCAACATCTCCTGTAATCACATATAATACAGGGGCATATTACCAAGGGCCATTATCGCCGCCTTAGCGGGACTTTTGCCCACTAAAGCGGCGATAATTGTATCGCCCTATTACCTAGCTGCCGCTAACACCAGTTAGCAAAAGCTAGTAGGAGATAGCAATCATCTTGGGGTCCACTTTGCATGTCAGCGATATTTATCACTAATGACATGCAAAGTGGGCGTGCCAAGATGTTAGCGACTGGAAACAGTCGCTAATATCGCTATGTCCAATTATCAACAAAGCCTTACTTTTGGAAATATTCGCGCTAAGAGCAAATATCTCCAAAAGCTAACGCCTGCCCAGAGCAGTTCTTAGCCATGTTATCCAATGGAAGGTGGATAACAAGGCTAAGAGCATTGTCACGATAATGCATGAATATCGCTGATTTTTCAGCGATATTCATGCATTTCTCAGGATTTTTACCGCTTTTGAGATAAACCTTGATAATATCAAGGTATCTCAGCGGTAAAAATCGTCGGAGCGCGGCAATATCATTTTAGTAGCTAACCATGCATAGCGATAATTATCGCTATTGCTTGGTAATATGTCCCACAGTATTACAAAAGGTAAGACACATTTTTCATGATCACTGGTTGAATGCAGACAGATGAGATAATAGCTAAAAGAAGTGCTCGGCCACAATATGGTTGGTATTAAACCAACTACTAGTACCATTCTGGGTTTATACCGGTATACTAATTACAAGACCTGCAAATTTACTGAAAATGCCAAGACCATAGCAATACACCATGATTGCCATAGATTTGAAATCAGACAACACCTTATGTGCAACTGTAAAATGCCAGTGTGGAAAGTTTTACATAGGCAGCACAATACATAAGTCTAAGATCAGAATTCTGGAACACATGAGGGCCATTACTGACATCAACAAACAATACCCAGTGACTAGATACTTTGCAAAAGAACATTCCGGAATACCAGCCTGCTGAAGGTCTTTGTCAGGATTCCATTTAAAATGAGAGGGGGTGATAACATTTTGGATCTTAGGAGATCAAATCCAAATACATTGTTAATTTCCAGACCTCATATCCAGTGGGCATTAATTATGATGAATTGTCAATACATTTGAGCTGCTTTTAGCAAATACCCCTGGGTGTTTGGAGATTCTTTTGGAAAATTGTAACTCAAAATTCTGAAATTGGATATCAAATATTTACCATGTTGTGGCAATCCTTTACATTCTCCGGGAAATCTTGTATTTTTTCATTGTAATTGTGTGGGTTAGGGACACTCGCCACCAGATTTTAACTGTATGCTTTTCTATATTGTTTTTAAAGGAGTTGCTATCAATATGTTGTTAAAATGCATTGAATAACTGCAAGCACTTGGTTTATTAATTAACACAAGGTAAATGAGGAATGTATATGCATAGAGGAACCAGTGTTAAAGTGGCGCACATGTTTATAATTGTATGATAGGCGATGAGTCCTACTTCAGTGTTCCCTGAAATAAATTATGTGCTTTGGGTTTGGTGTGTTGTCAAATAAAGTTTTTGAAAAGCAACTGGAGTTTGTGGTATGTTTGGCCCTTAAGCAGCACCAATTGTTGGCTGGATTGCATGTGGCCCACGCCCCCAACCACGAACACCATAACCAAGAGGCAGGAGACCGGAGTGTGACCTTTGCAAGCAAATATATACATACTGGAGGTCGCCAATAGGTAGTTATAGTTAGAACCATGGTTCAATAGGAAAAGCATTTTTTGACTTGGCTATAACTTTGGTATCTTTTTGCAAATCTTCATTAAATGTGCCCCAAAAAAGTGCGCTGGTGATTCTTGTTGTGCATGGAAAGGTATGGGGTGATCCAGGAAGTAGGGGCCATGAAAAAGGGGGGGTTAAAAAAAAGTGCAAATCCCATGTTAATTCTCATAGGAGTTTTGACCACGACCACAGTCCGAACGACTGGACGCAATTACAGCAAATTTGTCTGAAAGGTAGATTTCGTTATGCAGATCATGCTTTTAGCTATTTGGTGTACATCTGTCCAGTAGTTTTTGAGAAATAAAAGAATCCAAATTTGTATATCTGGGATAGCGATGCCTTCAGAAAAAATAACAAACTTGTGCAGGGAAAGGCAGAGCTCTGATTGGCTGCCAACACTTCAACCAGGAAGTGTTGGCGGCCATCTTGGGACTCAGCTTCAGTCAAGTCCTTAAAAAACATGAAAAAAATAAAAGGGGGCAGGGTAGGAGTACCCTTACCCCCAAGCCTTGGGGTCCCAGACAAAAATTATTTATTTCAAAAAAGGAAAATGCTGTGAATTTACAAAATTCACGTAATTAAAAAAAAGACAGCGAGGGATCCCACACCTGCTTTCAAAGGGGCCCCTGGATGGGCCAGGTCCCGGGAGCATTTCATAAAAAAAGGAGGGGGCATGAGGACCCCCTCCTGAGGCTCATTAGGCCCTGGAAACCACCACCTCTTCAGTGCTTTATCTTTATAGAATTGATGGGGCCGCGCTGTCCCTCATCTTGGACTTCAAGAAGCTCTGTGGACCACCACGTCCCAAGGCAATTAAAACAATTGGCAGGGGGTCGTATGGACTCCTATTGACCTGGGGATCACCATCTCTCTGGGGCTTTCATTTTTTTTAAGAAGAAGGTGCTGCATGGTACCTTTCTTTGAGCGATATATGGCCCTGAGGGCAGCCATCCCCCAGGGCCGGCTCTTACTATGTCCAGGGGTGCCCTCCCTGGGACATAGCTGTTTGTTTTTGTTTGGTGGGAGCTTTGACAGCTCCTGCCAAGCAAAAGCAAACACTCCAATGTCAAAGTGCTCCCACCCACAGGTAGGAGAGGTTTCATCTCTTTCCCTGCCCGCAGACTTGCGGACA
This sequence comes from Lissotriton vulgaris, assembly GCF_964263255.1. NCBI lineage: Eukaryota > Metazoa > Chordata > Amphibia > Caudata > Salamandridae > Lissotriton > Lissotriton vulgaris. The sequence goes on from NC_141700.1 coordinate 708,124,251, forward strand.
GGGAAGGAGATGAAAGATTGCTCGCACATGCAGGAAGGTGCCTTTCCAGCAGCTCCCTTTGTGTGAGAACAATGCCAGCTCCTGCAGGAAGCCGTGAGTCAGCTTGGACCCCAGAGGTCTTGAGGCTCCCCCTGCGGACCCGGGGGAATGAGGAGAAAGAGGCAAAATAAAGCTCAGAAACAAGCAGAAAGAGGCAAGATAAAGGTCAGAAACGAGCAGCAAGTGGCAAAATAAGGGTGAGAATTTAGCATCAAGAGCCAAAATAGAGGTCAGAAATCAGCAGAAAGAGGCAAGATAGAGGTCAGAAATTAGCAGAAAGAGGCAATACAAAGGTCAGAAGTGAGGAGAAAAAAGACAGAAATTGAGCATAAAACAAGCAAAACCCACTCAGGCACTCATGCACCCACTCACAGACAATCTCAGACACGTACACCCACTCACAGACCCAGTCAGATGCTCATGAACCAACTTACAGAATAACTCATACTCTCTCTTACCCACTCACAGACCTACTCAGAGACTCACACACCCACTCGCAGACCCACGCAGACACTCATGCACTCAGTCAGAGACTGAATGACACACTAATGGAGGCATTCACAAACCCACATAGACACTCTCACACCTACTCAGACACTCACTAAGATACTCATGCACCCACTCAAACACCCACACAGCTACTCACAGACCCACTCAGACACTCATACATCCACTTACATTCCCAGTGAGACACTCATGCACTCACTCACACACCCACTGAGATACTCATGGTCTCAATTACGCACTCACTCTCAAAGGTGACAGGTTAGAGTTAGGAAATAAAATGAAAAAAAAAACTTAGAAATTCACTAAAAGAAACCAATGCTACAGGAACGTTATAGCTAGGAGATTGAATTAAAAAACGTACAAATGCACTGAAAAAAACAAAGGTTACAGGGACATTATAGTTAGGAAGTAGAATTAAAAAGACCTTAGAAATTCACTGAAAAAAACAAAGGTTACAGGCACGTTATAGTTAGGCTCACATTTCACTCGTACAAAACCAAGGATAATTCACCAGTAATAGTTACCTGAGCTAACTATAACTTACACCCCCAATGCACTGTGTATGACCTCACCTATTACATTACTCATGACAGTGTCAGTGACATCACTGATGACATCTCAAAAGAGATCACTGATGACCTCACAGATGACATCTTCCAGTCATCGTGAGTATTTTCTAAAAGTTTATTAGTGTTAAACATATACACTAAGGTACTACAAAAGTTAAATTAGTATACTTTCTGTACTACTGAGTGATACAATTCCTAACATATATTATGTGCGTTTTTTTCTGAAGCCTGCGCATACAATGTTGGGTCCAGAGTTCACAGTCTTATCAGTCTAGTTAAAGCATTCTCTAAACGGATACCAGGAAGCATGTGGTGTCCAGAAATGGTGTGAGTGCAGTCGGCAGTGCACTTTATCTTTGTTCAGTGCACTGTTTCTGTGCATAGTGCAGTGTGTCTATGTGTGTGGCTGCAGTCCGCAGTGGCTCATGTCTCTATATAGTTTGGCAATTGTGGCTTTACCGATTTCCAGGCCTGCGTCGGCTACATTCATGCAGTGCAGTGCTTCTGTGTATAGTTCAGTGATGTGTATGGTGCTGTGTCCAGGTTTGTGGTGGCGGCAGTGGGCAGCGTGCTGCGTCGGTGTATGGTACTGATGGCACACATGTCTAGGCCAAAGAACCATTCCCAAAAATATTCCCAAAAATGAGGCTGGTGTGATGTGTAGTGTCGGCAAACTGCTGCTCAGCCCTATATTCACAGCTGCGGTGCTGCCTGGCTGACACCATGGCTTACCCTGCCCTCTCTTACCAACCATGGTAGAGGTTTTGTGAACTCTGTTTTATTGATTATCTATACTTATCAAAACAAAACATGAAGATACAGAGCGCGGAGAACTGTGGAAACAAAGGTGACAAAGAGAATAGGAAGTGCTTATTATGTTGAAGTGCGGGGCTCACCACCTCCCTCAGAAGTTGTCGTGTGGCGTCGCCCTGCTGTCGTGGACGTCATCGAATGACATCGGAGAGTGCCCACATATTGTCTCCTTTCTTCTAACACTGCCCTCCTTCACAGACTGGATAATTTCATGTCATAATTTCTGAAATTTCTGTTTTTCAAATTGACAAAATGGTGTTTTTAATATACTACAGGGTGTGTTTTTTCCTTGCACAAACAGTACACTCAGTACCTGTTTGTCCTAGACCCCCCCCCCCCCCCCCCCCCGGTTTTAAAGCTGCAGTGCTGTGTCTTTCACTCTGCCTCACAACACATTTAAAAATGAATGCCCCATTAACTCGGGTAATAGTATGACCTGCTATGCACAGTGCTTATAAACAGTGGATGTGTGGTATGTGACACTGTATGTTATTAAAAACGAGTTCCTCTTTACCTCATGATCTTTCATCTAAATATAATGTAAACAGCCCAATACCTTGGCTCTAATAACAAAAATGCAGACAATTTTCCAGGGAGCAAAAGATTGAATGCAACAAAATATAGACGTCTGCCATCTTCTGCGAGCGCCTCCTTCAGAAGAAAGTTCGATGTCAACCCACCCTTTCCCACCCTACCCCCTGATGTCACAGCACAGCAACAGTCACTAGAACGCGGAGGGTTCCTAGCCCCTCACCCAGGCACGCTTCATGGAAACCACGATCAGTATTATCCAGTGACTCATTACATTACATTCTTTGGAGCAGCCGCATGCCACAGTCACAATCAAGGATTATTTTGGTGTCTTAAATTGGGAGGAATCTGAGGCAAACACTGCCAAAAAGTTTAAGTTAAACAGTTAGGACAGTGCCCTTTTGCTTTTTGCGTGAGGATGTACCTGCAGTGCAAGATGAAATGCCAAGAAGCTTTATGCTGCTCTATTACTGGTTACAGGCACTATACAGCTATGAAGAACACAACAACAATCTTTTCTATCTCGGCGTGGATGACAATATGCTAACCCTATGCTTAAAATCTTTGATAGAGAAGACATTTGAGGTGAGCAAATTCAGAGTGCCATGGGTAATGTTGGGTGCTCTATACAGGAGCTGCTCTCCTCCAAAACTTAGGAACTACCCAGAGTTCTCTACTTCTTTTTTGCATACTTATGTATCTGTATACATACATATATATGTACATATATAATTGTGTTTCTATGGTTATGTTATGAATATTCTGCTAGAAAGATGATTGGCTTTATTAATTTACTAATTATATGCTGTTATTCCTTCCTGTATACAAAATGTATAATGCGATTTTCTTACAGTAGACAAATACAAATAGAAATCTTTCCTTCTACATATACAACATAATTGATACTACTTCAATTGTTGAAGTTGCATTTAAAGAGGATTATTACATTTGACTTGATTACATTTTGCACAGGTAAGCCCTGATAATAAATGTATTTTCTGCTATACTATATGTTATGCATATAGTTGTGCAGATTTATTGGCAAGATTTATGTTCTAATTCACAAATCTCACCCTTCCAAGATGGCACCCATGTTTAATGTGTAATGTGCACTTCTTTCACAATTTTCTATGTTGCTGGGGTTTTTCATGAGTTGATGACACAGTCGGGGACATTTGATCAAGACCCATAAAGGCTGAAATTCATCATTATTTGCTTCAATAAACATCCGCTTTTGTATGCAATTATTAGTTATTGAGTGAAGGACACATTTTCTTACAGAAATATATATATATATATATATATATATATATATATATATATATATATATATATATATATATATATATATATACATATATTGCTTGGTTCAGTGCGATTAGAGAGAGTCTCTACATTTGAGTACCTAGGAGTAACCTTAAATGAGAATATGACATGGGGGACACACCAGATTAAGGCAAATATGAAACTGGTGCAGATAGTGGGTGGTATCTCCAGGATGGTGAACAAATCAACATATCGTCCACTTGGCCCTGTCATCCAAATTTATAAATCTCAGGCACGGGGGGCAGTCACTTATGGGGCTGAATTGTGGGGCCATACTTCTGCCCAAAACCTGATGATTACGGAAAATAAATTCATCAGGCACTTGGTAGCTCTCCCATTAAGCACGCCATTACTCCCAATGAGATTAGACTTGGGAATTAGACCAATTGCAGAAGAACTGGGTCTCAAACCTTTAACTTTCTTGCGAAGATTATGGAGTAGCCAAGAACTGATCAATTACAGGACCGAGCTTCAGGAGTTTTTAACCCTACAAAATGCCACCCACATCCCATGGTTAAACTATATAAAAAGGTCATGCGAGAGCCTGGGCCTCTCAGAACTTTGGACTGACCCAGCTAACGCAAGTAGCAGGACCCCACGCAAAGCACTGTCAAAGGCTTACTACGACCTAAAGCTCACTATTGCTTTGGATAGCACGCGAGAGGGATCCCTGACGAACCTATTTATTCAAAGCAAAGATTTCTACTTCCTAGAATGTGTTCTGGATGGCATGACCCCTGTGCTAACCAGGAAGCTATTTCTGCAGTGGAGATATGGCACACTACCTCTCAGGTCATTCACTAGTTCTTGGTCTTCGCCTTCAACCACAGAGCAGTGCCCGGCATGTGCGCATTCTCAAGAAAATGACTTACATGTGGTTCTCTTCTGCAAAGCCTACCAAAGAATCAGGAAATACTGGCTTGTCCCCCTCTTTAAAAATCTGGGCTTCAGACAGTTCTTCCCCGCGTACAGAATCTTAAAGACTGATGTGTCACCTCCAATTGTGTTTGCAGTGGCAAAGTATCTAACAGCAATGTGGTTCATTCGCACCCGGCTTTTGAAGGCGGAGGTGGATTTATAATAATTTGTAATAATTTTTAACAATTCCAGCCTATTAATGATTTTAAGCTTTCCTGTGGATGAACTGACTCACTTGTTGTAGTTCAATTTTTATAATTAATGTTTTATTGATCTGTATATATTATAATGATTTTGACTGTCTGTATATCTTTGATGATCTAATAGATCGAAATAAAGATTGAATTGGAATATAAATATATATATGTATATATATATACCACAAACAATGGCGAAATGAACCCGCGCCACTTTCAAAAGGCGGGCCACAGTGGGGTTCGCCTTACCCCCGTCAATCCAATAAAGAAGTTGTCACCTATATCCATAACACAACAAGCTGAGGCCCAGTTGCATTCAAGGTGAGTTTTTATTGGCAGAAAACACCCAACGCATTTCGCAGCCACAGCCGCTTGATCACGAGTGAAAGTCAGTGTTGGTCAATAAATATATATACAAAACAACGTTTGGTCATGTGACACAAAAAGTGAAAACATACTCTCTTATTCTTTTCATAAGGTTCCTAGACCCGTATATAGCGACATAGTTACCCATCATTAAATCATTGCATTAACTGATTTATGATTTCTATATTTAGGTAAACAAAGAAAAAACTGTTAAGTAATCACCATTCGTTTTGGTTCTAAACGTCTTCAGAACTACATCTCCCATAATTCATGGCGCGCTAGTTCTCATTGTGAACAAATTAACGCTACCCTGTGCTGCTGCATTTCTATAGCCCAAGTGGGCAAAAAGTTTGTTCAAGCATCAACCATGCTTTTCCAACATAATGTTAAATAAAGGTTATGTTTTAGACGAAATCACATGATCCAATATTTACGTGAATATTTTATGTGGACCCACTTCCACATTTACTGCACCCGTCCTCAAGAGTGCTCACTGCATAAGTGGACTTGGGAGTGTGATGTTTATTGCAGTGGCACCACCAGCAGAGGAACGAAGCACAACAGCCGATTAAGTCGACAGCCATCACTGCTGGGGGAAGAACGGCCATACGACCGACTCCCGTGGAGAATGCCGAGTGGCTCTGAAGGTGGACGAGGGGGCCCCTGGAGAGGATTCTAACTACAGCGCTCTCCGGTTTGTGGCATTGGTCTGCTTAATAAGGGACAGGGCAATTGAGCCCAGGTATTAGATGGACGGTTTTTGGAGGGTGCCTGTATACGACAGGATGCATAACATTACAATGTGTACCTCTCAGATAACCTGCAGACCACACTTCCCACAATGCATCTGTATGGGATAGGACTATGCTCCGTGGAATACATGAGTCCCTCTTCCATGTCGAGCTGCCACAACCAATGGACATCAACTTACCTGTTTCAATACATTAACTGGATGGAGGGCGTTTTCTTTTAGCAAGCTGATGAAGGCATCTTCGCCGAAACTCGTCCTTGCAATAAAGAATCTTTTGAAGGGGTTCCCGTGTGTGCAGAGTGTTTCTTCATTGGAACCGTGAATATATATATATATATATATATATATATATATATATATATATATATATATATATATCCTGCTGGCGCTCGCCAGTAGGTAGTTATAGTTAGGACCTAGTTTCTACAGGAAATCCGCAACATTCTATTTGGAATAACTTTGGCGCCGGTCGACAAATCTTCACGACATTCTCCAAGAAGATGGGGCTCTCTGCTCCTTCTTTGAAAGTTTCGGGGTGATTTGTGAAGCGGGGGCCGAAAAAAAAGGGGGTCCCAAAACGTGTTTTCCCCATGCAATTTTCCATAGGGACTTTTCAGCGCGTCTACAGCCCGAACCGCTGAACGGAATTACACCAAATTTGGCAAAAAGGTAGAGTTTGGTTCACAGATTACGCTTTTTGTTAAATGGTGTAAATCCGTGCTGTAGTTCCTGAGAAAATCAAAAGTAAAATCTTATATATATGTATGGACGAAGTACGGTACGCGTACCCTCCTGAGCACAAGCTTCTGTATGCTAATTGGCTGTCAACACTCCAAACCAGGAAGTGTTGGCAGCCATCTTGTGCCTCGGTAGAACCGAGGCACAAGAAAATAGAAAAAGAAACGCGAAAAACAAGAAAAGGGGGCAGGGTAGAAACACCATGACCCCCTAGGCCTGCTTAGGGGGTCCCACAAGGACCCCCAAGGCCCAAAAATGTTTTTATTTGTTTTTTTCAATCACGGGATACGCGTACAGGGTTCGCATATCCTGCCGATCCCAAAGAAAAAACAAAGCGCGGTTTCCCGCACTTTAATGTTATTTAGCCCCTGGGGGAGCAAATCCCGGGGGCTTTATAAAAATAAAGTGTGGGGGGCCCAATCCCCCCACACTGCCGCGGGGACCACCACCCCCCGGGGCAAAGTATGTATTATAGCAGGGGCACACGCCCCCCGGCGAGCCTGGGGAGCGCCACCCCCGGGGCCTAAATGATAAATGATGGGGGGCCTTTAAGGCCCCCCCGAGCCCCGGGGACCACACCCCCGGGGCTTCTTTTTTTAAAAAAAATACCTGTGTGGGGGGCTCAAGCCTCCCCACACCCGCTGGGGATCAACATCTCCCCGGGGCACTACATATTTAAATTGGGGGGTCTGTGATGGACCCCCCAGCCCCGGGGCCCACCACCCCCGGGGCTTTTAAATGTTGGGAGGGGTTGACACACAGCCTCCCTCCTGGAGCCTTGTGGTGGCCCTGGGGACCGCCACCACCAGGCCCGGCTCCTGCAGTGTCCTGGGGTGCCCACCCCAGGGACACTTTAGTTTGCTATTGTAGGGCGGGAGCCTCATAGCAAACTGCTTTGATTTTCAGAAGAGAGAGCAGGAATCCTGCTCTATCTTCCAAAAACCAAAGCTGATTGCTTTTCTATATGAGGAGCAGCATGTTATCTGCTCCCCATGTAGAAAAGCACAACCGCCTCCCGCAGGGACGTGGGGGGCTTGGGGACCCCCCCACATTCCCCAACAGAGAGGGCCAGGCCCCGGGGATGGGGTCCCCGGGGCCAGAAGTGGCCTGCGGCCCCCTCCCCAAATATTACAAACAAAAAAAAGGAGGCAGGCTGGCCCCAGAGGATGGGGTCCCCAGGGCCTTAAGTGGCCTTTGGAGGGGGCTGTGCATATAAAATTTTTAAAAAATGTGTCCATTCCCCGGGGGATGGGGTCCCCGGGGTCTGGAATTATTCACGGGAGGGGGGCCAAAATAAATAAAATAATATTTGGTGGTCAGGCCCTGGGGGATGGGGTCCCCAGGGCCTGACCCCATTTGAGATGTCATCAGTGATGTCATCAGTGATGTTACTGACCATGTCATTAGTGATATGTGACGTCATCAGCAGTGCATTGCGGGTGCGCGAGTTATAGTTAGCTGAACTAACTATAACAGCGGAATTTCAATGGTTTTGTATGAGTGAAATGTCCAGCTAACTATCACATGTGTGAAACCTATAGTTTTTTCAGTGAATTTCTAAGGTTTTTTAAATGCTAATTCCTAACTATAACGTGGCTGAAACCTATGTTATTTTCAGTGAATATATATATATATATATATATGTATATATACATATATATATATATATATATATATACATATATATATATATATATATATATATATATATATATATATATATACATACATATATATATATATATATATATATTCACAGAAAAAACCATAGGTTATAGTGGATATATAGTTAGAAATTTGCATTTAGAAAACCTTGAAAATTCAATGAAAAAACCATTGGTTTTAGGCCATATATAGTTAGGAATTAGCATTTACAAAACCTTATTTTACTCGCATAAAACCATTGAAATTCCATATATAGTTAGAAGCGCTAACTATATATCGCGCACCCGCAATCCACTGCTGATGATGTCACATATTACATCATTCATGACATGGTCAGTGACATCACTGATGACATCACTGATGACATCTCAAATGACATCACTGATGACATCACTGATGACAACACCCAGTGACTGTATGTTTCTGTAAAGTTAAAATATGTTTCACATATTGAAGAATGAGTGGATGTATAAGTGTCTGGATGAAGAATTTAGTAGGTGCATGACTGACTGTATGAGTGAGTGATTAAATGTGTCTCACTGAGTGCATGGGTTAGTGACTAAACTGTCTTAATTTGTGCATCAGTATGTTTGTTGTTGTGTAAGCTGCTGCATGTGTTGATCAGTAGCTATAAGAGTGGCCATATGGGTTATTGATTGGTTGCCCAAGTATTTGAATGGGAGGCTGAGTGTGTGTGTGGGTGGCTGGGAGGTGCGTGACTCTGTGCATAGATGTGTAAGCAGTTGATTCACTAGGAGTATGAGTTCAAGAGTGCATGTGGAAACAGCTATATGGGCGGTTGACTATGCATGGGTGTGTTGGTGAGTGAATGGATTTCTCATTGCTACATGAGCAAGTAAGTACGTATGTAAAACACAATACATGTGAGAGTTGAGATATATAAATAACTGAACATAAGAGCCAGTGAATGTGTGAGTGGCTGTATCGATCACTGTGAGCTTGTATCAGGGATTATATAAGAGAATAAATATGTGTTATTATATGTTTGAATAAGTAAGATGTGTATAACTTTATAGTTGAGGAAATGGAGGTGTGATTGATTCTTTGCATGACTGAGTAGGTGTGTGAGTAACTCCATGGATGAGTGACAGTCTGTGAGTGTCTGTTTATACTGAGTGTATGTAAGGTTATATTAGAGTCTGAAGAGGTTCATTGTATTATCACATAAGTGATGTGATCAGTGATGACAAATGAGATGTCATCAGTGATGTCATTTGAGTTGTCATCAGTGATGTCATCAGTGATGTCATTTGAGATGTCATCAGTGATGTCATTTGAGTTGTCATCAGTGATGTCATTTGAGATGTCATCAGTGATGTCATCAGTGATGTCACTGACCATGTCATGAATGATGTAATATGTGACATCATCAGCAGTGGATTGCGGGTGCGCGATATATAGTTAGCGCTTCTAACTATATATGGAATTTCAATGGTTTTATGCGAGTAAAATAAGGTTTTGTAAATGCTAATTCCTAACTATATATGGCCTAAAACCAATGGTTTTTTCATTGAATTTTCAAGGTTTTCTAAATGCAAATTTCTAACTATATATCCACTATAACCTATGGTTTTTTCTGTGAATTTCATTGGTTTTTTAATAGCAAATATGAAAAGCTTTAAAATGTCAAGTACGTGATAGATAAAAACATTTTTGTATTTATGCACGCTGATGTGCTTTGAACGCTGCACCCCCCCCCCCCCCTCCCCTCTTTTGTCTTAGTAGTACTCTCTCTTTGCAGATACTGAAGGGTAGTTAACGCAGGCCTTTACCCCCGTTGTAATCCGTCGTGCCTCCTTGTCTCTCCATTTGATTGATTGTTGTCCAAGCATTTACTGTTTTAGAATTGGTTCTCTTTGGATCATTCTCTATTTACAAACAAGCACAAAGTCGCAATACTCTGTTTAGTCTTTGCAGATAGTGAAAAATCGTGTAAAATAATAAAAGTAATCGAGCAAAATCAGTAGGCCACTAATTAGATCTCTTTTTGACCTCGCTAAAATAGAAATATTAGGAACAACCCTTCATGAGAAATACGAAAATAGTGAGATGAACTGAGCTCCACACCATGAGGACTGCAAGACAGCTCGGCTCCATCACCCATACCGCACAAAATAACGACAAACCCTATGCAAATATTAAAAATATAGACAACACACCAGCAAAGAAACAGGGTAAAACATTTTATTAAAAAACTATTTACATAACGTTGTTTTATAAGATGATGTCAGTAGTGGACCGATGTGTGAATAGATCGAAAACAGCACAAGGCTCCAAGATCCAGATGGCAAGCTCCTGGATGTTGGGTGCCATAGTTTAGAGTTCTGAATTTCAGCCTTTTTCAATGCCTGTGCTTTGTTGAATCAAAATGGCGGCTTGACACAAAGCTGACTCAAGCGTTGCTACTGATGCTATGCAGACCAAAACTGGTTTTCAGTTTGTACATTTTTCTAGATTTTTCAATCCAAGTTTGGTTGACTTTGTAGAACGATGGCTTCAGATTTTCAACATACGGTGTGGTGGCGCTGACTGGGAGGGGGCGCTTCGCTCCTGCCCCCTCCCCAAGTAAGATTTTCATACGTGAAAGTACGTTAATGGTTTTGGTCCCTGAGATGCTTCGATGTCACTACCATTCTCAAATAGCATAAGTTCTGGATGTTGGGTGCCATAGTTAAGAGTTCTGAGCACTGCTTGTAACACTGTCTGAAGCTTATTTCCACCTACTGCAGCTTCACTATTCTCAAAGTAAGTGAGTGTCGTTTGTGGACCTGACTGCATTAGAAAACAATGTGATATGTTACCTTCCTAAACAGCTTGACGGAGGCCCCTGAGGGGCGGTGTGATGGCCATGGACTCGGAGAAGACGCTTGGCTCCGACACCCTCCCCAAGTCTTATAGCACTGGTGTAGCCTGAGATCGCCCCCGACATAGGCGGCCGGCTCCCGGGGTCCGGCTGAACTTTTTGCCTTTTGATGACTCTTCAATTCTGGACCTTGTCCCACAATCCGTTTGACCTGAAGACAAGCTGTAGTGGGGCGCCCCTTTATCGTTTTAGTTGCCATTCCGCCCGCTTTTGCTACACTGTGCCTCTTCCGCCATTCAGCTGTTTACCGCCCGCTCTTGCGACTACAGCGTCTCGCTCACCATGTAGTTTAGATGCGCCCGCTCTTGCGGTGCAGCGATAGGCGGCTGCCACAGGACTCTCAAAATGGCGGCCGGCTCTTCGGTTTTGGGCCTGGTCCACTAAAATGGCCCTGGGACACCTTGGAACTCGGACGCTTGTCTGCTAGGGCTTGGGTCCCATTCTCGAAAAGCGTCCCCTCAGCCGTGAAGATTCTACAAAAGTCTTGGGGGCCTCCGACTCCCACAGGCTTCTGGTGGGGAGCGGCTGCCATGATTGCTCGTGGAATGGCCACGACGGAGCTACGAGATGGTAGTGGTCTCATGCTGACGCCAGCTTTAGTCTGAAACATCCAGAAACACTATAGACTACCAATTCGATCAGTTCCGGTAGCGCCCCAACATGACCCGGAAGAGAAGAACTTGCCCTCCCCTCTTTGACTGATGGTTCTTGTTGCCTGTCCCCTCTGTTGTCATTTAACAGAACTTTTTGGACTGCTGAAAGGGGTTGTATTGTGAACGCTGGTTGGTGGAGACATTTTGACTATATTCTTGACCTACGTTGTCGCGTAATGCGTTTTATGACACGCCGCGTTAGCGCACCCGGAAGTGATCCGAGGCGCGACGCGCAGCGCGTAACGTAAGCATAACAGGTCATGTGACTTGTTAATAAAACTTTTCATTGGTTCATTTTACTTTTGTTAATTTAATGATGAAAAGCTTGGTCATATGACCTAAAAATTACGCTTTTTATTATTTTCTAACAATATTTTTTTTTCAAACATATGTTATAATATTCCAGGCTAATGTACTTTCCCGGAAAATTTACAACTGTCTTGCAAGTAAAATATATTCCTTTTTCGAGAAAAAGGGCGTTTCTTCCTTCCATGACGGAGCCGTTGAGTAAAAGAGATTCGGCCTGCTGTCTTAGTCGCCGATACGCCTGATTATCAGATTCTTATCGATCACTTTATGTTGCAGGAGTGGAAAACACAACTGCCCTTGACCATTTATCTTTACTGCGTTCCTACATATTATACCTTTTTTCCGTCATGTAATTGGACTGCTTTATTTCACTTGCCTTTTACTGATTCGAAAACAGTCACTAAAAGTAAAAACTTTACAAATGTAAATACTACTACAGAGTTTTGTTTTAAAAACCTTTATTGTGAAAATGTCAGTATACAAATACGGGCCTATAACCACGTGGGCCGGCCACGGAGCAAACTGAAATCGTATATGATGAGGAGACATTTACACTGTAGAAGAACGTAACGAGCGGGCCATTATTTGACAAGAACAAAGGTGTCTAACAGTTGCGGAATCGGTGGACGTACATTTTGTAATTAAAATACGACAGGGCCACTTACAATAACATTTTCTAGATATACATTTGCGGGCAAGGAGTTACGAGTCCCATTTATACCGGCGCCATTTTGGGCGAGGCCGGGCAGGTCCAAGATATAGTCAAAATGTCTCCACCAACCATCGGCCAGACCAGAACCCCTTTCGGCCCTTTATGCTACAAGATGGTGTCTTCCATTCAGAAAATATTGGTGGCAGCATTTTGAAAGGAAACAGAAACAGCCGTTCTCGAGTTTCACATTGTTACATTTAGGAAGAATGTTGAAGAGTAGTATGTGGTAAATCTGCAGCCATTTTTCTACAAACTCTCAATCAGACTTGAATGGAAAAAAAAAACCTGAAGAATGTACAAACTGAAAACCAATTTTTGTCTGTATAGCACCAACAGTAACGCTTGAGTCAGCTTTGTGTCAAGCCGCCATTTTCATTCAATCAATAGCGTCCCCCTGCACACATTCAGGGACCTGGTCGTGTCTTCAGATGAAACGCATTGTAGGAAAAGAAGCAGAAAAGAAAAGGCAAAAAGTTCCGCCGGACCTAGTGAAGCTGCAGCAGGTGCAAATAAGCTTCAGACAGTCTTACAAGCACTGCTCAGAACTCTCAACTGAGGCAATCAACATCCAGGACTTGCCATTCGGATCTTAGCGCCTTGTATTTTTGTTTTGTTCTTGATGGAGGGGAAACAACAAAAAACAGGCATTGAAAACGGCTCAACTGGAGCAAAAAAAAAATTACTTCTTGGGTGCATTAGGGCATTTATGATTTTCGAATGCCGTATTCATCAGGTTGATGCTCATGTTGCCATAGGACAGCATAGCATTCACCTTCTTTGATCCAGGAGGGATGGAGAAAAACTGCCAGATGAAACTTGAAACTTGGCCATCCAGATCTCGGCGCGTTCGACTCACTGTACCGCAACAGTGACCGCAACTCAGCTGGACACGCCGTCTTTCGGCGCAGCATTGTAGGATGGCCACACCAGTGCGGCAATTTGCTAGACACCACCTCGGTGCCATCCGGATCTCGGCGCGTTCGAGTCACTGTACCGCAACAGTGACCGCAATTCAGCTGGACACGCCGTCTTTCGGCGCAGCATTGTAGGATGGCCACACCAGTGCGGCAATTTGCTGGACACCACCTCGGTGCCATCCGGATCTCGGCGCGTTCGAGTCACTGTACCGCAACAGTGACCGCAACTCAGCTGGACACGCCGTCTTTCGGCGCAGCATTGTAGGATGGCCACACCAGTGCGGCAATTTGCTGGACACCACCTCGGTGCCATCCGGATCTCGGCGCGTTCGAGTCACTGTACCGCAACAGTGACCGCAACTCAGCTGGACACGCCGTCTTTCGGCGCAGCATTGTAGGATGGCCACACCAGTGCGGCAATTTGCTGGACACCACCTCGGTGCCATCCGGATCTCGACGCGTTGTGCTGCCTTCGGCCTATTCGCACATCGGTCCGCTACTGACAGTGACCGCAACTCAGCTGGACACGCCGTCTTTCGGCGCAGCATTGTAGGATGGCCACACCAGTGCGGCAATTTGCTGGACACCACCTCGGTGCCATCCGGATCTCGACGCGTTGTGCTGCCTTCGGCCTATTCGCACATCGGTCCGCTACTGACGCCGCCTCACGTGCCAACGGATTTTCTACGCTTTTTGTAGCCCTATGCCGCAGAACAGGTCATGTGACTTGTTTATAAAACTTTTCATTGGTTCATTTTACTTTTGGTTTCCTAAAGATGGAAGGCTTGGTCATATGACCTAAAAATAACACTTTTCATTGGTTTAGAACATTTTTTTTCCCAAACGATGAAAGCCCCACCTTGTTTCTGGATCATTCAGACTGAAGCTGGCGTCAGCATGAGAGCACCACCATCTCGTGGCTCCGTCGTGGTCATTCCGCGAGCAATCATGGCAGCCGCTCCCCACCGGAAGACTGCGGGAGTCGGGGGCCCCCAAGACTTTTATACAATCTTCACGGCTGAGGGGACGCTTTTCGAGAATGGAGCCCAAGCCCTAGCAGGCAAGCGTCCGAGTTCCAAGGTGTCCCAGGGCCATTTCAGTGGACCAGGCCCAAAACCGAGGAGCCGTCCGCCATTTTGACAGCCATGTGGCAGCCGCCTATCGCTGCACTGCAAGAGTGGGAGCAACTCCACAACATGGTGAGCGAGACGCTGTGGCCGCAAGAACGAGCGCAACTCAGCTAGATGGCCGCCACCTGGGGAGGCCCGTTCACGCCGCCTCCCCCCCCCCCCCGGGCCGCCGCACGCCAATTTTCGGAGCAGCATTGTAGGATACCAAAACCAGTGCGGCAGTTTACTGGACATCACCTGGGTGCCTGTGGTACATGTTGTGTCAGCCATGTGACACTGGACACAGACCGCTACTGACGAGGCCTCCCCCCGCACCACCCGGGACGCCCCACGCTGTTTTTCTGTGCTGCATTGTAGGATCCCTAAACCAGTGCGGCACCCAGGCGACATCACCTGGGTGCCGTCCAGAACTCTGCACGTTGTGCTGCCTTGGGACTATTCGCACAACAGACCGCTACTGACGAGGCCTCCCCCCGCCCCACCCGGGACGCCCCACGCCAATTTTCGGAGCAGCATTGTAGGATCCCTAAACCAGTGCGGCACCCAGGCGACATCACCTGGGTGCCGTCCAGAACTCTGCACGTTGTGCTGCCTTGGGACTATTCGCACAAAAGACAGCTTCTAACCATTGTTGCTTTTTGTGTTAAGAAATGTTTAAATGTTTTTAGTTTTTGTTCTGTTCATTATCGTTAAAAGTTAATAAAGTTTTATAACCTTAATTTGTTGGAGTGTTATCTATTTTTTGAAAAACGGGTGAATGGGGCCTTGAATCGGGTTATTGTCATGTGTGGGCTTTGGAAGTGTGCTGCTGCAGGATCGGACATTTCAAACTCAAATGCACGTTCTTTTTCTTACCTTTCCGAAGCATGGAGCGCAATAGCAGGCAGAGAAAGGGTGATGCACGTGTTGAACACTACCTGACCTGGCAAGTTGCTGGCAGTGCCCCCCCGCCCGCTCCTGAAAGAGGGCACACACACACCGCCGCCCCGAGTACTTCACAAATCTTTAAAAGACCATGCGCTTGTTCATGAGGCTTAAATGGTTTATCACCTCTTCTAGAACCCCTGCATCGACCCTCTGACGTTTCATGGAAAAATTACCATGTAACACAATAGCAAGCCCTGTCGGCTGAAACCCCCAAGGAATCGTGGGGCATATTATCAAGGGGGTTTATCTCCGCTTTTTTGGCTTTAAAAGCCATGAAAGCGGAGATAAAATTATCTCCCTATTACCAAGCTGTCGCTAACACCAGTTAGTGACAGCTAAAAGGAGATAGCGACCATCTTGGGCCCCGCTTTGCATGTCAGTGATATTTATCACTAATGACATGCAAAGTGGCGTGCCAAGATGTTAGCGACTGGAAACAGTCCCTAACATCGCTACCTTCTATTACCAACTTTTGGAGATATTCGCGCTAAGCGCGAATATCTCCAAAATCTAACACCTGCCCTGAGCAGTTCTTAGCCATGTTATCCAATGGGAGGTGGATAACATGGCTAAGAGCATTAGGTCAATAATACATGAATATCGCTGACTTTTCTGCGATAATAGCAAGGTTTATCTGCGATAAAAATCGCCGATGTGCGGCGATAATTTTTGTCTCTAAACAAGTTAGAGACAAAAATTATCGCTAGTTGTTCGTAATATGCCCCCGGGTTTTTGCTTGCAGAAATCGGGAGGCGGGAGACTAGCACTGAAATCAGTAGTCACACGCCTAAATCAGGAGGATTGGCATGTCTGAATTCTCTACAGCTGGGGCCATAAACTACATCCGCAGGGTTAGGTGATATCCTGGGACCAGCCTGGCATCTAAAATGGCTGCCGTGCACGACAAAATTGTGCCATTCGAAAAAAAGGCAAGATGGCGCAGCCGCTGGAAGAGATGTATCAACATATATCAGCCTCCTCAGCCACCCTCAGGAAACATAGGGGATTAGGATACGTCTCCCGCACCCCCTTATAAAGTAATTTAATTAACGAAGCACAAAATGGCGAATTCCCGTTTCGCTACCAGTTTGCGGCCCAGTTCGCGGCCCGTGAAGCGCTTCTACCGTGAAAAATCATTTTTTTTTTTATTTTCCCCACGGGACCCTTTAATAACCCCAACAACATTCCTAGGGGGTGAAGAGGGGGATACCTTGCCCCCTTTCATTAAATTCCCCCTTAGTTTTTCACCTTTTCTTCTCTCTCGATCCTACCGAGAGACAAGATGGCGGCCGCTCCGGACTGTCACGCAGCAAAAAAAAAAAAAAAGCTCACGCACAGCCGCTGGAAGAGATGTATCAACATATATCAGCCTCCTCAGCCACCCTCAGGAAACATAGGGGATTAGGATACGTCTCCCGCACCCACTTATAACTAGTAATTTAATTAACGAAGCTCAAAATGGCGAATTCCCGTTTCGCTACCAGTTCGCGGCCGCGCTTCTACCGTGAAAAATCATTTTTTTTTTATTTTCCCCACGGGACCCTTTAATAACCCCAACAACATTCCTAGGGGGTCAAGAGGGGGATACCTTGCCCCCTTTCATTAAATTCCCCTTTCGTTTTCCACCTCTTCTTCTCTCTCGATCCTACCGAGAGACAAGATGGCGTCCGCTCCGGACTGTTTAGAATGTTGACAGACACCGGAGAGCCAATCAGCTTTCTGCGCGCAAAGTTCCGATAAGCGAAAAGTAAGCGGACCGGATCGCTGCCCAGAGCGCTGTTACAGATATATATCTTGGTTTGAACGTTAATTTCTCAAAAACTACTGGAGCACATATATTGAGACCTAGCAAAGGCACATCGGGCTAACAGTCCCTACAATTTTGCCAAGTTTCGTGCAAATCCATTCAGCCGTTCGAGCTAAAAGTGAGTCCAACCGCCCTATGGAAATTAACATGGGAAAAACGCGTTTTGGGACCCCCCTTTTTTCTCAGCCCCCCCTTGACGAAACCCCCCCAAATTTTCAGGGGCTGCTCAGAATCAAAATGTGCCATTTTCCTGAAAATTTCAGCCGATTCCGTCCACAAACGCCAAAGTTATTAGACATAGAATTTTCAAAAGTCCCATAGAGAAAAAATTCTAACTATATATACCTACTGGCGATAGCCAGTAGGTAATATATATATATATATATATATATATATATATATATATATATATATATATATATATATATATATTCACTGAAAAGAAACATAGGTTTCACACATGTTATAGTTAGCTGGACATTTCACTATAGTACAGAGTACTCTACAGAGTACAGTACAGAATACGGGACTTCATACCCCGCGATTTAAAATAAATTTTAAAAAATGTGGGCCTTGGGGATTAGGGTGTTTCTACCCTGCCCCCTTTGAGTGTTTTGCACGTTTGTTTCAGTGCTTTCTTGTGCCTCGGTTCTACCGAGGCACAAAATGGCTGTCAACACTTCCTGATTTGGAGTGTTGACAGACAGTTGACAGCCAAGGACCATGCAGCTCGTGCTCGGGAAAGTACAGAGTACAGTACAGAGTACGGTACTTAGTACCCCGCGATTTAACATTTGTTTCACTTCTTTCTTGTGCCTCGGTTCTACCAAGGCACAAGATGGCTGCCAACACTTCCTGGTTTGGAGTGTTAACAGACAGTTGACAGCCAATGACCATGCAGCTCGTGCTCGGGAAGGTACAGAGTAAGCATGAGCAGAAAATCCGTTCCACTCGCGGATTTTCGGTAAATTCGCAATCCGCGAGATTTGCGAATTTCTCGCAAAATCCGCGAAGGGAACGGATTGGGTCAAAAGTTCAAGCTGACTTTTGTAACTCTTTTAGAATGGCGCCGGCAAGCTGCCAGAGCCATTCTAAAATAGTTACAAAAGTCAGCTTCAACTGGAAGCTCTAATAGATAAAGTAAAGCAGGTGCTGCTCAAATTCAGTTACACAATCATTAATCACCTCAAACTTGGGGTGATTAATGATTGTGTAACTTAATTTGACCTTCAACTGGAGCACCTGCTTTCCTTCATCTATTAGTGCTTCCTGTTGAAGCTATTTCTAGCTATTTTAGAATGGCGCTGGCAGCTTGCCGGCGCCATTCTAAGTGGGGCTGAGGGCAGAAGGGCACAAAAGTGGGACAGAGGGCAGAAGGGTACAAAAAGTGAGCGGGGCAGAGGGCAGAAGGGCACAGAAACAAGTGGTACAGAGGGCAGATGGGCATAAAAAACGAGAGGGTGGCAGTGATTAAGCAGGCAAACCCCCCCCCGCGAAATTGCAAAGCGCCTCGCGAACATCCGCGAACACCCAAAGCGCCTCGCGAACACCCGCGAACACGCAAAAATTAAAAAACCCGCAAAATTCGCGCGAATTTGCTAATTTTGTGGATTGCCAATTCTTAAATCCGCAAATTCACGAATTGCCAATTCGCAAAATACGCCCATGCTTAGTACAGAGTAGAGTACAGTACAGAGTACGGTACTTCGTCTCTAGATATCCCTATAATTTTACTTTAGATTTTATCAGGCACTACTGAACGGATTTACACCATTTAACAAAAAGCACAATCTGCGAACCAAACTCTACCTTTTTGCCAAACTTGGTGTAATTCTATGGAAAATTTCATAGGGAAAACATGTTTTGGGACCCCCCTTTTTTCTTGGCCCCCACTTGTTGAATCACCCCCAAACTTTCAAGGAAGGAGCGGAGCGGAGCAGGCCATTTTCTTGGAGAATTTCGAGGAGATTCGTCTACCAGCGCCAAAGTTATTCCAAATAGAATGTTGTGGATTTCCTATGGAAACTAGGTCCTAACTATAACTACCTTCTGGCGACCGACAGCAGGTAATATATACCTATACATATATATGAGTATGTGTTTAGTTGAGTACTCTCTCTGCCTTCTAGAGGTTTTTTGGCACTGATGCGTCGCCCACATATCAAAGAGGCATTGTTGGAGTGGGTCTGCCATTTACATCAATGCCTTCCTGAAACTAATTCCTGTTTTTGGATCACGGTAATGCATGAACCACGAGCAAGAAAAACATTAGGACATTAGGGATTTCTTTATTTTGGGGGTGTTGGTCCTTGTGGTTTAAACCCCTCTGGGGTTTTTTCCCTAGGGAGAATGATTGCACCCCCATGAGAAATAGAAGTTTTAAAAAAAAGTAAAATGAAATTGTCAGGCGGTCGCCCTCCTGGCATACAAACCAACTTCCTTTGACCCTGATATATTTTCGTTTTGAATTGTCTATTTTTCCTGGGGGGAATAGGTGCGATCACACAAGGGTTGACCCCCTTGGGCCAATAAATATTTCTTATGCAAATATTTTTCCCCAGGGGGTCATTTTCATCCCCCAGGGGAAAACACACATTTCAAACAAATGTTAGTAGGGGGTTTGTAGATAGCACTCTTCATCCATTGGACTATTGTTCCACCCAGTGCAGAATTGACAATGGATTTGCAATGGTTTGGCTACTTCTTTCCTTTGCTGATACCCCTGTGAGTGATAGCATTGTGAATTTTCACAAGTAGTACACCCATGTTCAAATTTGCAAGGGCTACTATTCAATGTGTGCTTCTTGTGATCAAGGGTAGATTTTTTCCTTCAGGAAATACTTTTATACTGGCAATGGCCTCGCATGTCCCCCAACAATAAAGTTTTGCATAAGCTATGACAAAACAAGTATCAACAGATAGGTCTGGCAATTGCTGCCAGCCTTTTGCCTTCGCAAATGATTATTTATCTATCTCATTTTCTAACTGGGGACACTTATTGTCAAGCCCGTGACAAAGTTTGGCCCTGTCTGAATCAGACATATTTTTTTAGTTGTCTTAACCTGAAATTATCTATGCTGCATGTCAGTGTCATATTAAATGAATAGTGACTGAAGTGGACTCACCCCTTGTACTAGTATGCTGTGGTATTGGGTATGTGGCAAGGTGAAACAATATATTGTTCTTTTCTTTTTTTATTTTCTCTCGAGATGGTGCAGCTGCATTGATAAGTGCTTTTTTACGTTTTACTGTCACATACATCTCACAGACATACATACCCATTGATCGATATACTAAATACTTTTACAGTTTGTCACACACATCTCAAAGGTTCATAGCCCCCCCACTGATCTAGAGCCATACTTCTGACTTCTATATACAACAGTTTTAGAAGGAAGGTTTTAGACAGCTTTTAGACTGTCAAGAGATGGCATTTTGGTGGATAGCTGCTGCCTGAGTTATGGAGGACATCTCTGAGGCAGGATCGGATACTGAGGGAGAAGAAAATGGAGCAGAATCTGAAAGCAATTTTTCAGTTGGCAGTGATTCTGAGGAACATGGACACAGCAGTTGTGATATCCTTTTGCAAGCACAATCTATGCAATGGAGAGACTGTAGCGGAGTAGACCAGCCTAGAGAGCGGGCATGTGTGGTGGCAAGCACAGACTCAGTGCTCTCTTGGTAGGCCCCAAATAAGTTCTGCCTCAAATTCTCCTGTTCACAGCAGACGCGGCGTGTGTAGTCGATACAGCACATTTTGGGACTGCCTTGAGGAAACTGTGCACCAAACAAATTGCGTGGCAAACATTTTCTGAAGGAGTATGAAGACTGTCTTAGACCTCATTCTAGGGCACAACGTTGGACTCTCCTTTAATTGGGAGAATTTTTTGTGCTTTACTCTCAAAATGTGGGTAGTGCACAAACCAACTATATAGCCCTACTGGCCTATTCACAAGGTTTACATTCCACACAGTTTCTCACAGGTCATGAGCAGAGTTCATTATTGGTATTGCAGCGTATGATCCATTTTCAATGATAATTCAGCTGCATTGCCCCAGGATCATCCATACCAATACTGGTTGTTGTTGAACATTTGTCTGCCAGGTTTCCATAGATTTAAATTCCTGGAAAGAATAGAGCCAATAATGAGTTCCAGATCCTTCACAAAGGGCTGCTTCTGTTCAGTAAATACTGAGCAAAAGAGCTCATCATGGCATAAAAATGTGCATGCTGTGTGAGACCTTTACGTATGTATATGTGTACAGTCTGATAGGGAATACAGGAAAGGACTCCGGAGTAAATTCTGTAAATCCATTGCACAAAAGGTAATTTTTCTAAAAAAAAAACTTATATTTTACCAATGTTCTTGGTCTCCTCAAGGAGAATCCACAAACCCTGGGTCCCTTCGCAGGATGTTGGAAAAAAAGATGCAAGTTTGGTACCAAAAGAGGTTCGGGGAGGGGGCAGTGTGGCAGCCTCCTCCTTTAAAACAAAATGCCCTGGGGGATGGGGTCTTCAGGGCCGAATAAAGCACAGGGAGGGTGGGCGGGGACTGGGTTTACATGTCCTAGTCAAGGCTTGTGGAGTGGGCCGCATTGCACCCTCCCCTTAATTATCACAGTGGGCCCTGGGTCATGTGGTTCCTGGGCCAAAATAGGCATGGGGAGGGTGCTGTAAGATGGGGTCCCTAGGGCCTAATGAGGGTCGAGAAGGGGTGCCAATGACCTTTACTGAAAGAAGATACAAAATAAAAAGGCAACCTTTCTTGATTTTCCAAACAGTTAAAAGATATATAAAAGTTTGAGCTAAAGCACAAAAATGATAGTTGCTGTTGCATGAACTTGCATATACTTGCTATTTACTTATCCTGAATAAGTGTGCTTATTAATGATTGTACTTTCTTAGATTATTAAACTAGTTAGCAGTATGGACTTTTATTGGAATTTAGTTTTATATCTTTTTTACCTATATGAAATGTAATATCTTTAATAGAATAATGTACATTTATATACATTTTACATCTAATCATGTCTGTCACCCCAAACGGTTGGGTTGAGTGTTTTTATTTGTCAATGTCTTTTATGATCTTAAGTGATCGCAATGAAGATAATATGATGATGATAGTTTGTTTGAATTACATAGCTACTATTATTAATTAGAATGTGATAAAAGAGAATGAATGAAGAAGATGTTGCAAAAAATTCACAAGCCAGGACAAGCTTAAAAAGGGTTACAAGCACTCTGAATAGGTATTGCTTTGCCAAAGAGTTAGTGTCCTAGAGAATTAGTTAATTTCTGCTCATGTTGATCTTGGTTACTTCTGCTAAAGCAAAATGAAAATGGTGCACCCTATAATTGGAATGTTCATAAACAACGTGCAGGTTTGATAACAAAGAACTAAAAAAACAGGAATGATTCCAAAAATAGACTTGAAGCCAGTCAAGAAGTCTGATCAAACAATTTATAAACATGTGTAATGTTTGTTGTGCTTGATATATGGAAGGAAGTGTGCAATAGTTCAGCAAAATAGTCAGAATCAGAGTTTGTAAATGCCGTTGAGTTTCACATGCCTTGAATTTTAGACACTGAATGGACTGTTTGAGAGGCAAATGTCTTGGCAGCAGAAGTTAAATGGTACCTCTTTCTGAGGTAGAAATTTTAGGAGCTTCTCAAAGCGCATATCTGTTTTTTTTATTTTTGACCATGGAACACTTTCGAAGACTAGAAGATGACAAAACGTAAATAGGGAGCCTTTCACTATTTTCTAAACAGATGAAGAAACCCCCCTTATCCCTGGGAGGAGAAGGTCCTGCAGATCCTTTATCTTGAAGACTTGACAGGAATCCCTGGTAGAGAGGATATTGGTAAGTGAGACTGATAAATGTGTCACTGAACCTAAATGCCCTTACTACTTTTCAATATCTGTTGCTAGTGTGTTTTGCACCTTTTGCAAACATAGACACCCATGTATATTTGTATCAGTCTATTTTTTGTCTTGTTTGTGTATTGCAATGTATTATCTTTCATTTAAGATTACAGATTTCAACCTCCATTACATTTCCCATGATGTAATGACCTTTGTAAGTGTTTTTACAAAAAATAACACATTTCATATATGTGTCTTATATAGTAAATGTGTGTTAGTTATATCTGCATATTTAAACTAGGTATGTTTAATTTTCAATGATGCAAGAGTTGGTAATATATGATTGAAATTACTACAACTACCAGGATGCCTTGTTTTGGTTTTGTGAAAATAAAGTTGCTATGCTATCTTGTTAATTCTCTCTTTTCTACAACATTTGCACATATGTTAAAGTGTAATATATTTATCAATCAATAGTCCATGCTAAATTTATAAATACTGAAAGGTTTAACCTCATAGCTGCTATGGAACGTCCAGCTCCAGTGGTGGACGTTCCATTGCGCAGGTGCAGTTCGAACGTTCAACGGCCGACGGCAGCACTCCCGAGGTAGTGGTGCCGTCGGCCGGTGAACGTGCGCAGCACCTAAAGGGTTACATTTCTATGCTGTCATATCCTTCATATGCTATAGAATGATGCCATGTGTTTCACAAAGCAAAAGTCTGTTGACTTCAAAATTGTGAGGTATGTTAATTTGTATGCTGAATCTAAATGGCGTTTTTTGTACAACTTAATCTGCAATATTTATATGATGACAAATGCTATATATGATTCTAGGTTGTGTAATAGTCAGATGTTTAGCATGATAAGACTTGGAATGGTTTATTTCACATTTCTACTCTCTACTGTGTTGGTTGGTTTGTTTGGTATATTTAATGAATACATTCGAATAATTTTTTGTCATTTCATGACTTTTTTGATTATATTGCCATCTGAAAGGTACAATTATTATGTTAAATATCTTTTTCATTTTTGGTTGCTACTTTCTTAGTTTCAAACACATTTGATATATAATCCAGACTTTTAATAATGCATTTATTCATTCCAAATAGGTCCAACACCAAAGGTACGTGGGCAAACACCTACCACTGAGGAGACCTCCATTCCACGCCAGGAACATGCCGTCAGTGAGGACTCCACTCCTGCAAGTCTAGATGATGAGGAACTGGCTGGCCCATCTGTTTTGCCAAGGTGGATGGCTCCAGTGAGTCTCATTCCACCCACATCTATACCTCCCACCCCGGCTGTTACCACATCTCAGGCCATGGATACCTCTACTTTCTGTGTACAAAGCAGCACCACTCCAATCTTATGCCCACCAGTCCAAGCTGCCTGCCACCCGACACCACCAACTGAATTTCTAGTGGAATGGGGGCACACTGGGCCAAGGTCACGGGGTAGTGGGGGTAGGGGTCATGTGAGTGATCCTGTGAGCAAAGTGAGGCCACTGGGTTAAACTATAACGAAGGCACCATGAACCAAGTCTTGTGATCCCTCCATCATCCCAAGACATGCTGGGCCAGGTCCATTCAAAGCTATGGGAGGGGAAGCAGTTGCAGGGGGAGTTCACTGTTCAGATGGAGAATCACAACTCCAATATGGGCTCCTTGATTGGGGTGCTGCATGACATATTCAACCGTATGTGCAGGGCTTTTACAGCACTATCTTTCCCTTTCCATGGTCCACCAACATCTTGGCCAACTACATCTGTATCAGCCACAGAAAGGAAGGACCCGCACAAGAGAAAACACCTGACGTCACCTCAGTCCCTACAACTGTGGATCCACCAGCCCCCGCAGTAATACACTTTCATTCGGACCACCAGAAGAGGATAGCAAAACCACCACCAAGAGACACTGAGCCTAAGTTCGTCCAGTGTCTGACTACCATTCACTCTGTGGACTAATTTCTGAACACATTTACCTTTCTGATGCAAGTTGTATCTTACACATTACAATTCAAACAAATCTGCCTCTTCGACAATAGTTTCATTCACCATGACTGACTTTTTATTTGTTTGTGTCATTTATTGTTTTTGTCCAGTTTAAATGTATTCGTTTTTTTGTAATAAATGCAAAACTTACAAAGCCAAACACTAGTGTTTTACTACTTTTCTCAATTACAATTCTTTCTTCCATCGTACATTTTTTTATAATATTTTTATTGCAGAGGATTTAAAAAATTCCCCATACACAGAAGCAACACAATATATATATTGACAGTAAAAAGCATCCAAATAACCAATTCATCATATTGGGAACATACCAAATATCATACCTAAATTCATCATTTTACATAACAGCAACAAGGAAAACAAAGTGTAAGGTGCAATATTTAATCTAATTCATAATATTGATAAAAATCATAGATCCAATTAAAAAATTCATCCATTTCAAATGCTGCAGCAAAATGAACAAATACGAAGTGCAATACCTTCATTAATGTATTCCTCTATAGCCTATTGTTGTCACTTCCTTGAACCCTATAGGATATGGACACCAAACTTGACCAAACAAAATAGGCCAGCTACACTCCGTTTTGGGCCACCGCACAGTTACGTCCAGTTCTATGTCCCCCGTAGGTCATTGATCCACGCCGTTACTAGAGCCCAATTCCAGACCCCCTTTTCTTTTGCATTTTCACCTTTACGTGGAGTTTTTCAAGATTGGATATTGCCATCAATCTGGCTAGCCATTGATTAAAAGCTAGGGGCTTAAGATCCAGCCAGGTAGAGGCAATTCACAGTTGAAATACCGACATGGACGCAAACAAGAATAACGGTGTATGCTTAGAGACCCCATCCTCCTGAGTACCGAGTAAAATAAGCTGGACAGTGGCAGACATCTAAAACCTTAAGTTTGTTATTTCAAAAATCCTGAATACCATCTATAATCCCTTCCAAAGAACATGTTGCAAACATATGAATGAGATATGCCCCATAAAGTTGACACCGTGGAACCTTTTTCTTCCACTCGGCAATTTTTTTGGCATATGGTGGAGAAGTGTGGCTCACGGTGTAGAGCAGGCAGACCCGGAAGCTGAGGTCAGACCCGGGACCAGGGTTCAATTCTCGACGCGGCAGGGTCTTGAGCTCAAATGTCCACGGACTCGATAATTCTCGCTTCGGTGTCTGCTCTAATCATGGGTTCTCACTCTGCAACTCTGGGCATTAAGCTTGCTTAATCTCCACAACGGCCCCCCTGCGGCGGGATGCCTGGCTTTCACCTTGGGGATGCCCTGTAGGGGCTATCTCACAGGGAAAAGCCAGGACGGGTTCCCAAGGCAAGCGCCGGGAAACCTCCGGGTAGCTGTGTGCTCAATAAATGCAATAATAATAATAATATAATAATAGTCAAATTAAGTGTATAATATTGCACTTGAAGGTTTGAAGGGAGAAGGACAGATTGTGCAATTCAGAAAACATCAGATTTGACATCTGCAATTTCTCCTGCCACTACCCAGAGTGTTTATCAATATCATCCTTTGTGAGGGGCACAACTAACCATATGCATCCTATTGGACACACCCTCCCTTTTACTAAAGAATCAATCAACTCCATCCTAACAAATGTGCAAGGGCCTTCTACCTTCCGACTAAGGAAACCCTGTATTTGGAGGTATTTAAAACAGTCCTCTTGCCTGACCTTAAAGTAAGTTTTAAGTTCCTCGAAGGAGTCAATACGATATAAGAATAAAAGTCTCCCAGCCTGCTGAGACTCTGTCCCTTCAAACAAGACATATGATGGTCCGAAAAAATATTCGGCAGCAAAGGATTATTATACATTGGGGTATAAAAATTCAGCCAACTGATCCCCAGTTTTTGCGTACTGCATATCAGCTCTTAAAAGCACACAAGAGGGATTTAAATCTCACTTTTTAAAAATAACTACACTATGTTTGTCTCCCAGCTTACTGAGGCTCTGTCCCTTTAATCAAGACATATAATGGCCCGAAAAAATATTCAGCAGCAAAGGATTATTATATATTGGGGTATAAAAATTCAGCCGACTGATCTCCAGTTTTTTGCGTACTGCCGATCAGCTCTTAAAAGCACACAAGAGGGATTTAAATCTAATTTTTAAAACATGACTACACTCTATTTGCCCCCATAAACATCCTGAAGCAAATTCCCCCAGAAGCAGCTCATAAGGAAAGGGATAACCTTCTTCTTTGTTCTGTGCTTCATCCATATCTCGAAGAAGAATCCTGATTTGGTGTAGTGTCACTGACAAATAATATCATTGAAAATTTGATGCTACCAACTCCCTTCACTCCCTCGGTAGTGTAAGAAACTTTAGAGCCCTTCTTGATTTTGAAAAAACCCATAAACATCTGGAAACCATATCCTCCAGCTTTTTAAACCATTGGTTCCCAACTTCCAACAGAATAGCCCAAAACAAGTATAGAACTTTAGGGAGAAACATCATTTTCACTATATTACTCCTCCCCACAAGTGAGAGATGCAAATTATTAATTCGACTAAAGTCTTTTTTAGATTTCTTCAACAGAGGTTCAAAGTTATTCTCCACAATTTTATTGACATCAACGGAAATCCTAACCCCCTAGATACATGGCACTATCCACCACTCGGTTATACCTCAAATGTGTGCTGTTATTGATAATACCTTGTCATGTCTTCGTTCAGTGAGGATCTTGAAAACGTACTGAACTGCTCAGCCTCCTTTTCAATCTCTCTCAAAGTTCCCTCGGGCTTGGGTGTTACTAATCAACACACAACAACCAAAATACGCTTCTCCATTAATTTTCAGATAGTTTTTATTTTATGGATAATCATAGTCATGGGTCAGACCTATTTAATTAATATTTTATTGTTTGGTATGTATTCATATAAACTAGCCAGTTTTAACAAATCAAAATAATTTTTAGCTCCCTATTGAGATAACAAGAAAAGAAACCACATGATCATACTTCAAGTCAATCACACGTAATCATACTAAAAAGAAACATGAATTCCACGCATTAAAACATTATTCAAAATCTCACATGTTAATACTTCAATACTGTTTGACCACTTATCAATTGGCATCAGTATTCATAGATGTACATAGAAAAGTAGGGGCTTATTAACAAGGGCTGGCGATAAACTTAGCGCCACTTTAGCTTCCGTTTTCGGGCGAAAAGCGGCGATAACTTTATCGCTTCATCAGCAAGGACACGCCAGCGCGTGTTTTGCATACTTAGCGCCCGTTCCCAGCATGCCTAACTTTGCATTGCTAATGAGATGCAAATAAGGCGTGTCTCTAAAAAGCTCCATCGATAAATATCGTGAAGGCAGCTTTGCGATACCTACAACAATGGCGCAGCCAGCGTAGCGATGTACAAAATCACGCTAGCTGGCCATTATTGCTGGATTTGAACGTCTGGTAAAATCCGGACTTATGTATCCATAACGTTAGGGGTGGATTATGATGATACGACCACAGGGTCGTATCACCAAGGCTATCGCCATTTTGAGTGCAAGATCGCTGGTTTTCCAGCGATGTTGGCCCATTTCCCTGGATATCGCTGGAATAATAATGCCCTGGAGTAACGCGTTGTTAATAACGCACTAACCGGGCGATAAATTCTAGCGATAGGAAGCGATAAATATAAAAGTGCTAAGCACGCTTTGTGATTTTTTAAATGTATTTATTTGAGTTTTATATAGTGCTGGCTAGACCCGGAGGTATCAGAGCACTTTACATGAGGTTCCACATTGTTACAAAGATACATCAGTTACACATTACATCTGTTGCAAGCATTAAAGAGCATAGAAGACAAGATGAAAGGAGTGTAGAAGGGTGAGGTAAACGGGTGGGAGGGAGATACAGTGGAGAGACGAAGGAAAGTCTGTCCAAAGTCCGGCTGGGTAGGTGACGGCCGGGGTGGAAGTCACAGCCCATCTTCTCTATAGCTATCAAGGTAGCTCCACTGGGCATCAGTCAAAAAGCAAGGTCTCACCATCGGTGGTAAGGTCAATGAGGGACGAAGTAGACACAGTAGGGAGACAAGGAGAACTATGCCCAATGTCCGGCTGGTCAGGTGATGGTCAAGCGGGTGAACCAGGGCCAATCTCCTCTATAGCTGTCAAGCAGCTCCACCGGGCATCAGCCATGTTGTTCCGGTCTCAGAAAATAGCATTAGAACAGAGCAGAGTTACATAGTTACATCAGTTACTAGAGCATAGCATAACTGAGATAAGAACAGAGATACATAATTATATTAGTTACTGGGACAGTAAATAACATAGAAATGAGTCCTATGAAGAAGATAAGTGGTGAGACGAGAAACAGTGCCCAGGTCCGGAGGGTAGGTGAAGGCCGAGGCAGAGATTCACTGCTTAACTCCTCTATAGCTACCAGAGTATCTCCACCAGGCGTTGGCCATGTTGCTAGGGCTCTGCTGTCGGTTTCATAGGATAACATCAGTAAACATTGAATAACATCAGTTACCTATGGAAGAGATAAAACAAAAACCAGTCCCGAGGAGCATAGAGGTAAGTGGGGGAGGGTTGTTGAGCTAGAAGCTAGCAAGCAGGCAAAGACAGACCTACCGGCAAGGGGGAAGTTAAAAATATCAGGGGGTCCTCCATAGGGCAAAGACAATGACTCCACAGTCCAGATGGGTACCTTGGAGGGACACGCTCTCCGTGCCTGGGCAACTTGACTGTAGAGATGGTGGCCACTAGTGAAGATGTGGTCGACCCATCTCCAGCTCCATGTCGGAGTGCTCGCCCTCCGGCCGAGATGTGTGGCGTGATTCAAAGGAGAGCTTGGCAGACCTCCCCTTACGGCATTTTAGTAGTTTTATACACAGGGGTTTCTATTATTCAGACAAATGCACCCTCTTGACGCTCTCCACACTAATTTCTGTTTACTGTCCCCACCTTTAACGCACACCACACAGTGGTTCCACTCGCCTATTGTCTTTACCGGTTACTGTCGCAGTCACTGGACTCGCAGCCCCTCTCATTGGAAGTGCGGGCCTCCTTTGTGGGTCACAGCTCCTCCCAAACTTCAGGTAACAGAGCTGAGTACGACCACTCAGGCTCAGTTCAGTATCTGTCTGCAGTGCGGCCTATTCCCTCACTGCTGAGTACACTGCACTGCTGATGACCATCTTCCTCCACTCCCTCGCAGCCTTCCCGCACAATAATGTTTACGCAACTCCAGTGGCGCTGTTCATACTGGCCCTTCAGAAAGCATATGCAGAGTCACCCCTACCTTACTTGGCAGTTCTTTACATTACGAGATGCACTGAGGTAATATAAATGTTGTGATCAATTGTGTCCCCTATCTTAGACCCCAACGACTCCGTGTACACGCTACAAGTACATGTATGCTCCCTCCACTTCAAGCTATGAAGACGCAAATACATTTGCGTCCAACGTTAACATGTCCTCTTTCAGATCCACCATGAATGGGTCATATAGTCCGTTCCTAAATATGCCATGCCAACGTCTTTATGTAGTGTACTTTACACGTTTTTCAGCTCTGGCGAAGTAGGCCCTGAATTCTGCCATCGAGCCTTTTCCTGCCTTCTGACTCTGAATCTTAAACCTGGGCTTGCATCTATACCCGTGACCTCTGCCTCACTCCCTGTGCGGCTAACGGTACTTGGCTCAGCCTGTTGCCTGCCAAGACTGTATTCAACCTTCGAATTATCTGCTCCACTCCTCGAAAATACATTCCTGTCTAGTAGTTTCATGTCAACATCCTTCCAGCTGCAGAGCAAAGGGCTTGGCCTCACTGTCTCTATGCAAGTAATTCATGGCTCTGTTTCCATGGTAGGCCCATGCCCTCCCTCGCACCCCTCGCATCTCATGCAGACACGTAGACGCTCATACACACACTCACAGTCAGTATAGAATAGCCTCTTGTCCGAGAGACCTTTTCCTTCCAGATAATACAGTTCCTTAAACATGAGATATTAGATACGATTTGGGATTAGGTTGATCTGACATCCAGACATCTGTCTCCACATGTAGGGCTAAATGTCAAGTCCCCCTTCACCCCTCAAGTTACACGTACATTACACGTCATACTGCTGCGCGCGCATCTCTGCCATGTATTTTTGCTGACACTGCCGGATTCACTCATGGATCCGCCTACTTGTGACATCATGATAAATGAGGTTCTTGTTCACGCCTTCATGCACGCCTATTGTAATGCCTCTTTGTATTACGTGCATGTACTCTTATCTCTCTTCTCAGCTGTTACGCCTCCTGCATATGCCTTTACTGTAATGCATTGACTATATATATGAATGCCTGTCAATAATGTATGGTCGCATACTTGCATACCCGCATATTACCATTGACTCTGTCAGTCTGTCCCTTCCCGAACCTATGTGGTGACGGAACGGTATGCCACCTTGGCTCGAGCCAATATGCTAATCACCCAATTCCTTTTATAGGAATAAAACCCTTTTTGAGAAACCTCAAATATCACGGATTTTGCCTCTTATTTATTATGAGTTATTCTTATTGACTTTACCGCATAGAAATTCAGTACCAGGTAATTAATTTTACCACATAATTGGCGCCCGAATAGGGACCCCTCCCCCATCTCACCCGCCGGAGGTGCTTTGCAGGCTTAGCCCCCTGCCACAGCCGGACGGAAACTACGCGTACCCGCAGGATTTCCTGTATCTCCCTCAGGCCAACGGAGGTGACTGAGGCCGCGATCGACACCCAGACGAGGCGGTGAGAAGTGCGGAGGATCCCGACCAGAGCCTAGCTGAGAGAGCAAGATCCGAGGTATACGGAGGCCCACCAGGTTCCGAAGTTCCGAAGTATCTGCGTCACGAGTCGAGTCCGAATCCAGTCGAGTCCAGTCCAGAGTTTCCGAGGCCTTCTGTTTCCGTGCTTCCCGGTGAGTACCGTTGCTGGGGACGCATCTAGACGTGCGCATTAGGTTGTGCCGGTCAAGACAGGTTTGGGTACACAGACCTGGTCTGCACTGTTTTAGACAGTGTATCTGTACTGTTTAGCAGTATATCCAGTCTGCACTGTTGAGCAGTGTATCTAGTATTATGCAGTTAGCGAGTTACATTCTAATTGTTACTGTTCATCTCAAAATGTTTTAATGTGTCTCAAAATGTCGTGGTATGAGTGATTGTTCGATCGTCATTATTGTGATTATTGTGTTCATTGTGTTCATATCTGAGTAAGCACTAAGTAGCCAGATTTTTAAGATGCCGTTATTCTCCAAATTAAGACAGATAAAGACTAGAAAAGGGGTACTCGAGGAAGCTGTTCCCATCCCACCTAGGGACACTCCAGGGTACTTTATGTACCACAAGCACGGCCTAGATGCCGTTCTATTTCTCGATTTATGGGTGGACTACACTAAAGATCTAGCAGAGAATCAGAGATGGCCCGCTGCAGGGACATGGGATTCAGATTGCATCATAAGGGTAGAAGAAGCATTACGAAAAAAGAAAGCCAGACAGTCACAGAAGGATGCCATCGAATTATGGCGTAAAGAATCGCATAGGCGTACAGAAAAAGCACTTAGAAAGGAAGAGAAAAGGAAAGAGGATTCAGACAAGGCCCAAGAAAACGTATTAGTTGAGGAAGGTATCCGAGTAAAAATAGAACAAGTAGACAGACAACTAAACACCCTCAGGAATGGTATGTATCCTCTCCTGGCCGAAGGTTTACCTAAGGCCACTCCGGAAGTAGCAAAAGATCTACCACCTCCCATGCTCCCGACTAAAATGCATCCCAAAACCGCGAAGGACATTTTCCTTTCTTCTTATCTAGATGATGTAGCGCCCGCATACGCTAATACCGCACCGCCGCGCACACCTCCTTCTGGCGGCGCTCGACCCCAAGACAATCAGCCCCTACCCCCGCGACAAGCTACTCCTCCACCTCTACCTCCCGTTCCGAATGTCCCTCCTGGTCTTCCTCCCGTTCTTCCAACTCTTCCCGCACCCATTCCTCCCACTTTACATCCGAACAACCCCTTCGGAGGCAGTGCCTCAGGAGGCGCGTCCGGAGGGGCGATAGATTTCCAGACACCTCCACAAGTACATAGATTGACTTACAGGGATCTAGCACAACAACGTACACCTCGATCAGCCGATTTCGATATAATAAAAGAACGTCTCGGGGATTGTAGATATGATCCAGTACCCGGTAGAAATGATGAAAGATTAATACTAGCATCAGTACGACTAAGACGGGTCACCAACTTTTTGTTGACCCTACCCGGAATGGTTGAACATCTAGACAGAATATATAATTTTGTCCAAACAGGGCAGGGACCTGAAAGTATTAAGGAAGCCATGGCTCATCAGAAAGTTGACATTCAAGCCAAGATATTACGGTTTTTTATAAACTGCTTAATAAGAGAACAAGATAGGCCAGGGATGGACCCGGAGGAAATGAAAGCACTTCATAGATGGGGTCAAAATATAGCAGACGGGAGCCATGATAAACAGAATTGTATAAAAAACATGTATCAAAGAATCAGAAGCGTAGTAATAAAAATACATGAAACAAGACAGGTAGAACCAGAAAATGAATCAGACAAGTTTGAGTCCTCAGAAGAGGAGCAACCAGAGGAAGCTACAGGACAAACACAATTACCAGTTAGAGAAACGATAGCATATGTAGGTAAAGGAAGACCCTTTAATAATTCAATGCGCCCAGTGCGTCCAGAAAGTAAAAGAATTTTTCAAGAAGCCATGTGTAATCCAAGAACTCCTGAACACTTATTTCAAGCTACTGATAACAGACTTCGAGAACGAATGGGGTACCATGTACTAGATTCTATGGATGAACAAGAATTAGCGAGGTCAGCAGTACAATGGGCTGACAGTCCCGAGAAATATAGTGATGATGCGTTAGCACACACATTTTTGAACATGACACCAAGTGAACAGCGTTTAGCTGGTACATACATGATACAACACCTACTTCTATTATATAGAAGCCAACATTCCGATCCAGGCCCCCTGCCTGATATATTAGCAGAACTACTCATGAATAAGTGGAGAGGTCTAGGTACCGATCTAATCAAGGTAATTCTAGAACAACGGCACAGATATAGTGCCTTCCTATGTCCCCAATCTGATTCAGCACACTCCATGGAAAGAAAAATGTATTACCTGGATAGACAGAATCCGTTACGAGAAGTGCACCCAGTTCAGAACGCCGATAATACACTTAGACGTGTGTTTGTGTTCACACCCATAACCAAAATAGAATTATTGGAAATGAAGAAACTAGTACCTAGCCATGATAAAGATCCCGCAGGTTTTCACCGTGAAATAAAAGACATGTTACTCATGGGTGACTATACCTATCCCGACCTTATGAAGATATTGAAAGTACTACTGCCTCCTGGTATTTATGAGAAACTTAAAGAAAAAGAATGGGAAGTGGGAAATGCAAAGATTGATTGGACTGCATTAGAAAACGAAGAAAATACTAGAATTCCAGGCCAAGGGCTTGGGGATAAGGTTAAAGCATTACCAGGATTGTTAGTGCAAGTGTTGCCACGTTTATTAAGTACGAAAAAGGAAGATTGGGGTGCAATCTCAGCCTGTAAACAGAAACCCGATGAAGACACTAGTGATTTTTATACTCGATTTGAGAAATGTTTTGGTATTAATAGCGGCCTGAAACCAAGTAGCGAGTCCTATCCACACCTTTTTGTAACGAAATTAGTTGAGAATTCACTGCCCCAGGTTAAGAACAGAGTACTGAAAGTCGAAAGCACTTGGCAAGCTAACACCCCTTCACAAATGTTACAAATGTTACAGTACCACCAGAATAGAATTAGAGAAGAACAAGAACATGAACAAAGACGCATGAAAGACACGAAAATGAAAATGTTAGTTGCCCAGTCAGTTCCTGCTGATGGTCACAAAAAGGGTGCGACCCAGCCTAGTAATTCGACGGCTCCTGTTAAAGGGACATGTAACTATTGTAAACAGCCAGGTCATTATGTAAACGATTGTGCAGTTCTGAAACACAATATCTCCACGGGTAAGACCAAGGAGAGACCGCGCGTACCTAGACAAGATCAGGCCCAGCAACAAGCACCACAGAATATACAACATATTCCGCCTATGCCAGCTTCATCACAAACTATAGCAGTGCCACAGCAACAGCCTATTACTGCAACACAGAACACGACACAACAGATGTACCAGTATGCACAGAATGACTACCCTGATTATCAGCGATACACATGAAACGGCCTAGAGAGGGAGTTTGGCTTGCCCCTTATTGAAGTTCCTGTAGATCAAGAGGGTCCTTATGTACACAGTCAAGTGTTAGGAAAAGACAGAAAGTTTTTAATTGACACAGGGGCAAGCAGGACCACCATCAGTCACAATGAGGTTCCAGGGGCACCCCTCTCAGGCTCACAGAATGTTTCCCTTGGATTTTCAGGAAAGCCTATTATTAATGAAGTATCACAGCCACTTCCACTTGCAGTTGGTCCTTTGACACGGACTACAGATTTATTACTTACAAAAGCATGTCCAGAAAACCTATTAGGTATAAAGACACTGAAAGCTCTAGGAGCTATAATATGCTGTTCTCCGGAAGGAGTACGATTATTCTTGCGAGATTTTAAAGGCCATTATGTATTAAGAGACATGGATCCCCGGTTACAGAGGGTACCTGCACACTTGTGGGCGAAAGGCCCCACTGATGTAGGTTGTATGCACATTACACCATATCGAGTCACACTTAAAGCAGGAGTGGTATTACCACGAATTCGACAATACAAGTTACCTCCAGATGCTGTAGTGGCTTTACTGAGAATAATTGACGAGCTCATTGCACAAGGAGTGGTCGTGGAAACCGACTCCAATGTATGTAATTCTCCTATCATCCCAGTTCTTAAACGTACTGATCCAAATGCACCACCTGTTTATCGATTAGTTATTGATCTGCGCGAATTGAATAAATGCATTGTACCACAGTATCCTGTGGTTCCAGATATCTCTTCATTACTGACAGCTATTGATTCAGAAGCGACGTTCTTTACTGTAATTGACCTCAAGAACGCCTTCTTTAGCGTCCCAATTGATCCAGAAAGCCAAATACTTGTTCGGATTCAGTTTAAATGGACTAAGTTTCAAATTTTCACGCGCACCTCAAGGATTCACAGAAAGCCCCAGCATCTATAGCCAAGCACTAAAAAGACAACTTGACAGTATCCACATGCCTGTTAACACCGCCCTACTCCAGTATGTCGATGATCTGCTGATCACCGCACGAAGCGAACCCGAATGTGAAACAGCATCACTGACGGTTTTAAACTTCCTGGCTGACAAGGGGCACAAGGTTTCCCCTTCAAAGCTGCAATTCTGTGTTCAGCAAGTTGTGTACCTGGGTCACTTGCTGTCCAAAGTGGGGAGACAGCTCACTCCAGACCGCATCCAGTTAATTGTAAACATGTCACCACCGAAAACACAAAAGGAGGTGCGGGCTTTCATAGGCCTCACCTCGTACTGCAGACAATGGATTCCCCAATATGCATTTCTAGCAAAGCCACTCATTCAGTTGACAACTCAGGAGGCAGCGACATCGACTGTCCTCCCTTGGACTCAGGAACATACACAAGCTTTTGAAGACTTAAAGAAAGCCTTATGTCAAGCACCAGTTTTAGCAACACCATGTTACAGTAAGCCCTTTACACTTTTTGTTACAGAACGTGAAGGTACTGCCTTGTCAGTCCTCACTCAGGAACAAGCAGGTTCACACAAACCGTGTGCTTACTTTTCTAGCACATTAGATCCAGTAGCCCAAGCTTTACCTGCATGTTTGAAATCAGTCGCAGCGACAGCTTTAGCAATCAGACAGAGCGATTCCATAGTATTAGGACATCAATTGACAGTACAAGTTCCACATTCCGTGGAAGTTCTTTTAAATCGTACACAGACCCAACACTTGACCATAGCGAGACTGACAGGTTATGAATTGACATTGTTTCAACCACACATAGAAATAAGACGCTGCAGCACATTGAATCCTGCCACACTTTTGCCATTAAGCGGTGTAGACCCACTGAAGCATGATTGTATCGAAGTCATTACTATTACGACGAAACCCAGACAAGACTTGACAGATGTCCCATTACCAGACCCAGACCTGACACTTTATGTGGATGGTTCATGTATGAGAACAGGTACAGGAGAATTAGTGGCAGCTTACGCAGTCACGACAGACACCGAAGTTATAGAAACAAATTGTATCGACACCCTGTCAGCTCAAGCAGCAGAGCTCATCGCTCTGACACAAGCCTGTATTCAAGCCAAAAATAAGAGAGTTAACATATACACTGATTCACGTTATGCATTCGGAGTCGTTCACGATTTCGGAGTCCTTTGGCGAGAGAGAGGTTACTTAACTTCTCACGGTGCCAACATTCAACACGGTCGCCTCATTCAAGCCTTGTTAGATGCGATACATCTACCTACTGCGATATCTATTATGAAGTGTAAAGCACATACAAAGGTTACCGATACGATCTCCCAGGGTAACGACCTGGCAGACCGAACAGCTAAGCAAACTGCCCAGAATCGAATGCATGCAACTGACTTGACAAAGACAATAGTCCCGACGCAATCACACTGCATGACAGTCAAGGATCCCGCACATGATGTAATTGTCATACAGACACATGCCACACCAGATGAAATAAAGAAGTGGACTGAACTAGGAGGGATCCAAACAGATCAGGGATGGATGACGAAGGGAAAATCTACATGGTTTCTCCCCGATTCTATGGTTCAAGTCATCATTAACACTATACATAGCCCAGCACACCTAGGAGAAAAGGCAATGCTAGATAGCATTCAACACATATGGTACAATAAGAACTTACGAGCAGCAGCGAAACAAAAAGTGCGTACTTGCATGATTTGTTGTCAGTTCAATCCAGGTAAAAGCATTCCTGTAGAGAAAGGTGGATTTCAGCCTCCCGATCACCCTTTTGAAGTCCTCCAGATGGATTATATCCAGATGGAACGTTGTCGAGGATTCAAGTATGTCCTCGTAGTCGTATGTGCACTTTCCCGATGGACAGAAGCATATCCAGTCCCAGATTACACTGCTCCGACCACAGCCAAGCAGCTGGTTCGCGAGTTCTTCCCACGGTATGGTTTGCCCCGTATCGTGTACTCAGATAACGGTCAGCCATTCTCATCCGAGCTTGTGAAACACATAACACTCCTGTTAGGGTATCAATGGAAGTTCCACTGTGCCCGGCATCCCGAGGCAGCAGGTCTCGTGGAGCGCCATAATCAGACTCTAAAGATCCGACTTTCAAAAATATGTAGAGAGAAAGGCGTTGACTGGATAGTAGCCTTGCCAGTTGCCCTTTTCTATATGAGGATGGTTGCGCACTCTCGAACCGGGCTATCCCCGTATGAAGTGGTCTTCGGTAGGCCACCAAATATGTGGGGGACGCCTATACCTCGTAAAATCACAGATGTTGATTGCGTTATGCTGACAGATTACCTTGCCTCCTTGATGTCTGCACTACAATCTTGTCGTTCACAGGTAGCTGCAGCCTTTCCCGACAACACCGAGGTGAAGCCCCATGAAGTGGTCCCTGGCGATTTTGTGTTCGTGCGGAATTTTGACCGGAGAAGTCCACTGGAGCCCCGCTGGCAGACCCCGAAGTTGGTTCTTCTGACGACAAGGACGGCTGTTAAATTGGAGGGCAGAAAAGGATGGCTGCACTCGAGCCACATCAAAAAATTTCACGGACTTCCTTCGGACTTGGACTCTAAGCCCTGCCCTCCTCCACAAACTGACTCAAAACTCCCCCTGGTTGAGAAAACTGCCTCCGAAGAATATAGACTAAAGTTACGGTCTAGCAAGTCAGACAGTTTAATTGTTTAAGTCCTCCCCTAGGTGAATCGGTTAAATTAGTTTCTGACATGTATCCCCTAGACCGAGATAGAGAGAGAGATAGACAGAGACAACTCAAGAAACGTGCATATTGTAAATCACTTCGTAGTCACTGTATAGTGACATTACTGATTATGTTTTTCCTAAGCCTTCTTATTATTGCTGCCAGTATATTATTACACATGTACTACCCTATTTTCAAGCATGCACAATCTGCTTACAATGTCACTGCCGAACATTCTTTTAGCGAATTACCTCCCCATGAATTGTCTTACAGACTTGCGCTGCGCAACAACACATTCATTAGTATGTTACATCACTCCCATCAGACTAACAATGCTACAAACTGCTGGATATGTGGCCGACTCCCTCCCTACCAGAAATACAAGGGAGTTCTGCCCCTCTTTCCGTACCCGTTCACTCACAATGGCTCCTGTGGGGCATGGTTTAGATTGATTAATTCCTTAGATTCTGACATTGCTGTTTACGATGGGAAT
The DNA here is from genome assembly GCF_964263255.1 of Lissotriton vulgaris. Taxonomy (NCBI): domain Eukaryota; kingdom Metazoa; phylum Chordata; class Amphibia; order Caudata; family Salamandridae; genus Lissotriton; species Lissotriton vulgaris. Next base: position 708,164,316 of record NC_141700.1, read on the forward strand.
TGGGTTTGGGGAAACCTGAACTTAGTTCTGCTTAAAGTCTGTTACCCTGACAAGAAGGGACTTCCCACTAGAACAGGAACTGATCTAGAAAATGAAGTATATGGATTAGGTAATTACACAATTAACCTCATGATTCTTACTGTTGAATCCGAAGCCGCACCAGTATTACCTGCTATGTCAGTGTTACCAGTCAAAGGTGAATTATGTATCAGAAAGAATGGTTCCATACACTTAGGTCATAGTAAATGTACTACTGTGATCGAATTCAGTGATCAAGGCAAATCCACGTTTAGAGCTACTCGTCATTCCTACTTTGTCTGTGGCCATACCGCATACATACGTTTGCCTCCAGATTGGGATGGTACCTGTTACATTGCATTCCTTCTGCCACCTGTCTTCCTAGCTCCTCCTGATTATCACAGAAATATCAATCTAGTAAACAATAGATTCCGAAGAGATCTCCCGATTGTCGACTACACTGAAACGGCATGGGAGCAATACACAGACTTCAATAAAGGTTTCTTCCCCTACTTAGGTGCTGTTTTCAATAGTAAACTGATACGCAAATTAACTAGAACCCTCGAAGCAGTAGTGAATGAATCTACCTCCGCTCTAGGCAACTTAACAGAAGAGCAGTCCGCCATGCGGGTTGTTGTTCTTCAAAATCGTCTCGTCATTGACGTCATCCTAGCTGATAGGGGTGGAGCTTGTAAGGTCATTGGGTCAAGTTGCTGTGTTTTCATTCCAGAAAACGCGCCAACGGTATATAAAGCTATAACACGTCTTCATAAAATTGCAAGTCTGATACATCAGAATCCAGGCACCTGGACTTGGTCCGGTTGGTTCTGGACAACGTTGACCACTTGGGGATGGAAGATCCTATCTTTCCTAGGCATTGGCCTTCTCATAGTATTCAGTTGCTGCCTATGTTTACAATGTGGACCGGCGATTTGCGGCCTGTGCGCCACATCATGTATTCCGCATTCAAATTCCCATTCAAAACGTCAAAAGAAGAAAGAAGAGCAAATGATGTTACATGAACAGATTGATCGATTCATGCAGATCGATATATCATGAAGGGTCCGTAGGGGACAAGGAGGGAATGAGGTAATATAAATTTTGTGATCAATTGTGTCCCCTATCTTAGACCCCAACGACTCCGTGTACACGCTACAAGTACATGTATGCTCCCTCCACTTCAAGCTATGAAGACGCAAATACATTTGCATCCAACGTTAACATGTCCTCTTTCAGATCCACCATGAATGGGTCATATAGTCCGTTCCTAAATATGCCATGCCAACGTCTTTATGTAGTGTACTTTACACGTTTTTCAGCTCTGGCGAAGTAGGCCCTGAATTCTGCCATCGAGCCTTTTCCTGCCTTCTGACTCTGAATCTTAAACCTGGGCTTGCATCTATACCCGTGACCTCTGCCTCACTCCCTGTGCGGCTAACGGTACTTGGCTCAGCCTGTTGCCTGCCAAGACTGTATTCAACCTTCGAATTATCTGCTCCACTCCTCGAAAATACATTCCTGTCTAGTAGTTTCATGTCAACATCCTTCCAGCTGCAGAGCAAAGGGCTTGGCCTCACTGTCTCTATGCAAGTAATTCATGGCTCTGTTTCCATGGTAGGCCCATGCCCTCCCTCGCACCCCTCGCATCTCATGCAGACACGTAGACGCTCATACACACACTCACAGTCAGTATAGAATAGCCTCTTGTCCGAGAGACCTTTTCCTTCCAGATAATACAGTTCCTTAAACATGAGATATTAGATACGATTTGGGATTAGGTTGATCTGACATCCAGACATCTGTCTCCACATGTAGGGCTAAATGTCAAGTCCCCCTTCACCCCTCAAGTTACACGTACATTACACGTCATACTGCTGCGCGCGCATCTCTGCCATGTATTTTTGCTGACACTGCCGGATTCACTCATGGATCCGCCTACTTGTGACATCATGATAAATGACGTTCTTGTTCACGCCTTCATGCACGCCTATTGTAACGCCTCTTTGTATTACGTGCATGTACTCTTATCTCTCTTCTCAGCTGTTACGCCTCCTGCATATGCCTTTACTGAATGCCTGTCAATAATGTATGGTCGCATACTTGCATACCCGCATATTACCATTGACTCTGTCAGTCTGTCCCTTCCCGAACCTATGTGGTGACGGAACGGTATGCCACCTTGGCTCGAGCCAATATGCTAATCACCCAATTCCTTTTATAGGAATAAAACCCTTTTTGAGAAACCTCAAATATCACGGATTTTGCCTCTTATTTATTATGAGTTATTCTTATTGACTTTACCGCATAGAAATTCAGTACCAGGTAATTAATTTTACCACAGCACTACAACACTGCATCCAGCGGTTTTCAATGTCACTGGACAGCTGCCATAGCGCGCCATCCACACAGCGCCTGCATATAGCGTTTTGAGAGAGCCCCTGGCAGTGTTAAAAAATACTTACCACTCCCTCGAATTTACCGCATCGCAGGGAAGGAGGGAGCTCCGGCCGCCGTTGGGCCGCTTGATGTTACGGATGTCTGCCCGCAGTTACGGTTCCCGCTCTGTCTCACTTACTCTGCAGCCGCAAACTCACTCCGCTGCTGCAACAAACTTCCCAATTGGGCTACCGTAGTCTGCCTGATTGTGTCGTCTTGTCTCGGTGGTAAGGGCTCCAGTCTCGATGTCCCGGCCAGCCACCACCAAGTCGACGTGTATGATAACTTGCTACCACACACTTTCTCCATCACTGCGAGCGCAGATCGATCCGGGCCGCCATCTTGTGTTCTGTATGCCGCAAGGTCGGTCTCTCAGATCTACAAGCAGGTCTTATGAAAGGTGCATTTTAATTTTTGAGGGTGGGCACTGTCGGCTGGATAAAAGGAGGTCAGCTGCATCGCAGAGCATTTGTTTCGACCACTGGGTGCGGTCTCACAGTTCCCCAGGAGTCATCTTGGCATATTCAGTGGCAGGGACGTCACGGCTCAGTTCTCTGCGATGCAGAATAGGAGAAGGGCGATTTTGCCGTTCAGGTGATCCGCCTGCCTTCCGGTTGCAAAATCTTTGTTTTAGGTAGGATAACAGTTTGGCCGAAGGCCGCACATGAGGCTGGTGAGAGGGTTCACCACGGAGCATCAGCTCCGAGCGGCCATCTTGATGAGGCTCCTCCTCCTACTCCGGCTATATTTATTGCTGTGTGTTGCCCTGTAGTTTTTAATAGATCAAGCAACACATATATCAATGCAATTCATCTATTATTATTAACAATAGTTTACAAACATTAGAATAAAGCAATGTCTCTGTTTGGCCTTATTCTTATGTTTGCAAACTATTGTAAATAATAATACATGAATGGAGAAGAGCATTTTCGGTGCTGTGTGTTGATTAATTTGTTTCGCTTATTTTTCGCAACTTCATATTCCTAATGTCCAGGGCCCCTTTTGTTGCTTGGGTGTAACTAATGCTACATCATGAGTATAAGCAAGGATCTTTGTATCCCATCAATGGAAGCAAATTGGGAATATTGCAGAACTTGTATCTAACCTCTGTATAAAGGATCAATATATAGGGCAAACAGTATCGGAGAAGAGGGGCACCGATGACTTGTCCATATCATACATTTTTAAATGTAAACAAATAATAGAATATTCCTTCATTAATAATTTCCATGCAGGTAATGTTCGTCACATCTATCCGAAATGACAAAAAAAGAATAGAAACCTCAAATGAACAACTAGTATTTTATGAAAATGTATTAGATGTTTGTTTTTCATAGTTTACCAGAAACATTACAACACATACATAACCCAAATATACATTGCTATTTTTACATTTACAGATCCAGATCTTGCCATCATTGCAAATCTGATTTAATAGGCAAACAATGATTGATTTATATCATCAGCTGAAGATATATCTTCTGCCTGACAATGGGAATCACACATCAATGACTTCAAATACTCAAAAGCATGTCATTACTGCATTTAGAGGCCACAGGATTATTCCTATACATTGTTGCAGTATCTGGTGCAATGTCACACTACAGGTGGGGGACCGTCATCCTGAGGCCAGTCCGAAATTAACTCATAAAGGGGGTTCCACATCACCCTCCTTTCTCCCCCGCAAGGTTGGAAGTCACTCAAATGTATTACAACTTTGAAACCCCGACATTAACAAATTGTATTCATTACAACTTCTTAAAACAACATCAACAAATTCTCCCAAATTCTTGCATCATATATACAATGTTTACATCAACATAATGTAATAGGTAAACTAATGCATGCCATCTCCTAAACACATATCTTAACCTCTTCGAGGCTATTGATGGAACCGTTCCGTCACGGCTCGCGGGTGAGCTGTGCTCATGACGGAACGGTTCCGTCACGGCCCGGCGGCCGCGCCTGTGCGGCGCTGATTTCGCGCCTGCGCGGCGCGTTTAATTGAGCGGGCGAGGCCGTGAAGGAACCGTTCCGTCATGAGCACAGCTCACCCGTGAGCCGTGACGGAACGGTTCTGTCACCCGCGCAGCTCACCCACGCCCCCCGCGACCGTTAGCGCTGCGGCGGAATAGCCGCCGCAGTGAAAGGGTTAAGGAGTCATGCTTGACCTCCCCCCAGGAACCAATGCATCAACTATTCTAAAGGATTCGGGGGCTGCGTTCCCCCTACCACAAGTACTTCTGTAATTTCCATATCACAAGGCAAACTCACCTACCCCCTCAAGATAGAGGCAGCATGGGCCAGCATAAAGGCTGGACCGCCAAACACAACCATGCCAGAGCGAACCCTAATGGGATCCACCCTGACACCCAAGGGGAGATGGACCTGGGCAACCGGGCCATAACTTTGTCCCCTGGCGCAGTCGCCATCCCCGACAACCTCTGGGGCCATGTACTGGAGGGATGTATGACGTTACAACGCATGCTTTTAGCACGCATGCCGTTACAACGCAGTTTTTACAATGCATACCATTACAACACATAGCGCTTTGGGGTGCTGGATAGTGAATAGTTTAATTTACTATTCCAACTCCAGTCCCCGTGGATAGTAGGGAAGTTGTTGGATAGTAAATTAAATCTATTCCCTATCCTAGAGCGCCCCCAGCACAATGCGTTGTAATGGTTTGCGTTGTAATGGTTGCATCGTAATGGTAGTGCGTTGTAAAAGTTTCGTTGTAAAGGCTGTTTACCGTACTGGAGTACTGTGGCAGACTATGGACAGTCGCTGTAGAGCGCGCCCTACCCCACGGTACTCCCCAGTCCTGGTTTAGGCCTAATGGCTACCTAATTCCATCTTGAATTCGCCTGCACTTTTACTGACCATTACTGATGCCAAGGTTGTCCATCTGTTTTGTTTCCAAGCATGACTCTTTCTCTGCCACATGCCTGGGTGGTTCCCCGACCGACCAGGCCTCCCCCCAAAATTGGGTGCCTCAATAGTGAGATTAACTGTGCATTGCAAATGCTATCAAATTCTCAACAAAACACACATGGCTGCTGTCAGACAGGTGGACCCCATCTCTGTGGAACATTGCTTCGCCCCGGATGCAACCATGACAAATCGTCTTCAGCTGTGCAGTATGGAGAAGCTGCTTCATCTGGTTATTGGGGCGCCTGGCCGACTCATTAAGACCTTTAGCTGACCACCCTGATCTCTATAATCACATAGGTTCAATGTGGGACCATGCGATGATAGCCCCATGGCATCTTTTTGCCAACCAAGAAATTTCTACCATCAAGTTCTCAAATAAGGCTCTTTTGCCCATTGCTGCCAAATCTTTGCTCCCTATGTGTTGGACGATGAGCGCTGGTGGAGGTAGCCGTCGTCTCAAAACTCCCTCCACAAGTTGATGAAAACCACCTAGACACAGACCACCTTTGCCAATCCAAAGAAACCGTAGACATGCTTTCGTCACCTGCCCGCGCTATTGGCTGAAAAATGGCTCCACCCGATGCACAAAGGAATGGCCAAGAACCCAAACACTGACTGGAGCCATGTGCTCTGTGTAAAACTGAGAGGAGATACAAAAGATTATTAAGTCATCACAGTAGCTTACCAAAATCTATATCATATAGAGACGCGTGTAGCGCTTAGAGCAGTCTGACTACCACCTCCCAATTCTTTTGACTGTAAGTGCTGAACCCTGCCCCCCCACTGCTGATGTCGTTGCACCTATCCTGAAGGAATGAGAACTAAATTTTCCTTGAATGCCGGCCGCGAGCAATGCCTTATGCAATACTTAGGAGAACGGTACCCCATACGCATGGACCAACAGGGAGGTGGATGCCACGGAAGGATGAATCTGCAAGTACCTCTGAAGCACTGTCACTGGGCACCCATGGAACTACCTTTCTTCCCCAACAGTAACTGCTCCACTATACCCAACTGATTTACCTTTGAATGTGGTACAGTAATTACTAAGTCATCCCCCGTCCAGTATACAGGATTGAGAAAAATCCATCCATGGATGTCTTGTTTAGATCGTGCTGCAAGTTCGGAGACTCAAAATGTCCTGTACAAGGCAAGCAAGAACGCTGCCTCTAATTGGATCGCTTCAAATCCAGAATTGCATATCTGGACCAGAGTCCCTAGGATTCTGGGCCAGATGTAGGTAAGTATATTTTACTGATTCATAAATACCGAATTTTACCGATTCGGTATTTATGAATCGGTAAAATAGAAGGGGGGAGATTTAGGATGAATCGGTAATTGAATTACCGATTCTGTAAGAATCGGTATTTACCGAATCGGTAAATACCGATTGGGTAATGCCCATTGATTCCTATGGGCATTGAAGCCTATAGAAATCAACGGGCATTACCGAATCGGTATTTACCGATTCGGTAAATACCGAATGTTGCAAGGGTGCAGGGGGTGTCACTTTGACACCCTCTAGCACCCCGATTTCAGGCATGTGTGACATGTGGCACACAGGCATGTCTGTCTGTCCCATGCCATAGGTGTGCATGCACACATGTGCATGCACACCTGGAATCAGTATTTTACCACCCAATTGGATTGGGTGGTAAAATATCGATTCAGTAAGGCCTGTGGGGCTCAGAAGAGTCCCACATACATCTCAAAATTACCGAGTCGGTAAAAATACCGATTCGGTATTTTTACCGATTCGGTACATTTACCGAATCGGTAAAATAGGGCCCCTACATGCCAATTACTAAATACCGGTCGGTAACGGCCGAAATCGGCCGTTACCGACCGGTATTTTGGCTCCTAAATCTGGCTCCACATCTAACTTGTCAAAAATCTATGCGGCGCTTCTGATCCATCCAATCCAATCTTTCCCACCCACTGAGTCCCTGCCTAATAAGGAAGGACGGGGAATGATCAGAGTGAAACCCTAACTTCAAGAAAAAAAGCCATGGCCACTAGATCTGCAAAAGTTGTGTTCCGAGGTTCCATAGCTGTCCCGGGAAATATATAGGTTCCTACTCAGCCCCTGGGTGGAAGCACCAAAAATTCTCTAGCTTGAAACGAGACAAAGCATCTGCTGCGTTATTGAAAATACCTGGTACATGTTTAGCTTTAAACAAAATGGTATCACGTAACAGATTAAAAGCAATTCCTACAACAAGCTAAGTACTCTCTTGCATTTGACATGCTGTAAATTAATACATTCTACCACCACCAGATTGATTGCGAAATCAGTGGCGGCTATAAGCTCATGGCGGCCATGGGCAGGGAGCGTACGTAGGGGGCCCCGGAAGAGGGGGTCTGGGCGGGGCGGAGCGCTCGGAACTTGGACACCTAGGAAAATTTTTAAAAAAAGTGATTACAATTGCCTTTGAACCAGGAATACCTGCCCTTAGCTCTGGAGATGCAGCATCCCGCCAAACTGGGGTAAAAAATAACTAATCGCGGCAAATCCAAGAGGTAACATGAAATTTACAGACTATCTCAGCCACCTGTGACCTCTGGCCATTAATCATCAATCACAGATTTGACCCTTTCCAAAACAAAAGGCAGAAACAAGGAATATGCACAATTTACGAAAGAAAAACGAAAGGAAACTAAAAGAGGAAGCTATGAAAAAGATTGCCGAAGTTATAACTGAACAGACATTGCCATCTACTGGAGCAAACGAGCAACAATAGAGCAATATCCCTTCTGGTGAAAGCTCCGATCACTACAGCTGATTTTTTAACTCGACCCTGCCGCCCCGAAGAATCCTTCACTCTCTGCCCCCTCCCCACCTTCCGACACGACCTGTGCTCGCCCCACTACACAGAAAACCGCAAGGCCACCACCCCCACTACCACCCCAGCCTTACCTTGTGATGCAGCGGAAGCGGGGGCAAAATTTTACACTGATGTCCACATTCGCAGCCACCTAATTTACGCTGCAAAAACTAGCATAGATGCATCAAGGTAAAATCCGCTCGCAAAGGGGCAGATTCTCAGAATCTGCCCCTTTGCGACCGGTATTTTTGCATTTGGGATGCATCATCCCAAATGCAAAAATCGCAAATTAAGAAATCGCAAAATTGCGATTACTTGCATTTAAGGAATCTCAAATTGAGATTACTTAAATGCAATGCATTAAAGTTTAAAAAATAGCGATTACGCTAATAGGGCTTGCATATTACCATGAGGATCAACTTAATGGTAATTTTCAAAAACTTTGAAAAACGCACTAAAATGCATTTTTCAAAGTTTCATGTTGCGCACACACATGCCCTAAGGGCATGTGTGTGCGCAACGTATGTGCACAGATCAATTTCAGGGGTGCAACAGGGTGTCCTTTGGACACCCCTGCACCCTTGAAATTGCATTCTCAAATTGCGATTCGCTAATTGAAATTCGCAAATTGAGAATATCTTCCCATTCATTCCTATGGGCCTCTAGGCCCATAGGAATGAATGGGGAGGTATTCCTTAATGGCGACTCGCAATTTGCGAGTCGCAATTAAGGAATTGAGGAATTGTAAGAAATCGCTATTTTTTGTGATTTCCTCATGCATTGCATTTTGCTATTACTTAATAGCGAATCGTTATTTTTCGCTATTAAGGAATAGCAAAATGGGTTCTTGATGCATCTGGGGGTAAATTTGGCCCAAAACCTTTTCAATTAGGTCCTCCGATTAACCTTACAAGTGGAGTTGGCAGGGACTGACTATTGTCAAGACAGATTATATCCCCCTTATGAGGACCTATAATAAAGGGCATATTCTACAACAAAGCAACAACAATATTTGTGATACACATCGCATTTATCGGTTATCATCAACAAAGACAAACTCTGATTACTTATCAATTTGCTTTCGTTTATTCTTTAGTATATGAATGGTCAATCAAACGATACAGCTTCAAATCACAGATCATCTCACAAGAGAAGAGAACATTTCATAATAAAATCTCAATTACGAACATGAGCGAGTGGATAGGAGAAGAGATAAAAGTGCATTGCAAATAAGATTTATGCAAATACAGAGAATCATATGAACCTAGGAATACTTTTACACAGCGTGCTAATAGTCAGAAAAGCAAACCCTCCGTCTGGAAGGGAATAGCTGGTTCGACCTCATAGGCTGAGGTGCAAAGTTAAAGTGTCAGGATCAAACAGTAGCCTGCCAAATAGAGAAGCTTAAAGGAAACAGCAACATGGCTCGCTCCTCACTGGAAACAGCTTCACTCTTGCCTCGAACACCAATGCCCGATCCAGAATAATTTCTAACACCAGTAGTTATACCCTAAATGTTAAAGTTTATCCCTAATTTTGTTTATGAATCCCAAGCATCCACAGTTCTCATTGGCCGATCAACACAGGGTGTTTAGTCACGCTACTTCCATCGCACCTGGGGTTCAAATGTTCTTTGTTAGAGCCAGGCTGTCATCACCACCCCTCAACAGGAGGAAACCTTGATATCCTTCTTCCGATGTCCGCGCTCTCTTTCTACAAACACTCACAACATTTACTAGGACCGTTATCCACAAAGCTGAGGAGAGGAGTTGGCCTAACAGCTAGGGCGGTCGACCTCAAATCTGGGGAACTGGGGGGCATATTATCAAGGGATTTATCTCCGCTTTTTTGGCTTTAAAAGCCAAGAAAGCGGAGATAAAATTATCTCCCTATCAGCAACAGGGTGCTAACACGCAAATTCGCATGTTAGCACCCTTTTTCTCTACACTTCCCCTTGCATCTCTAATGAGATGCAAAGGGGGCGTTCCAGAGAAAAATAATAGGAGAAATATTGTTAAGCGACATTTCTCCTATTATCAAGGATTTCGCTAACCCTGTTAGTGATAAAAAAAAGCAGCGCTAACCGCGGTTAGCACTGCATTTTTTACACCTGGTATTTTCCTGACTTAGCCATGATATCCTATGGAAGGTGGATATCATGGCTAAGTTTGTGAGCCCCTTTTATCAAGCTAACGCCAAACTTCGAGAGAATATCGTTGGTTTTCCAGCGATAATTTCTCAATTGGCAGTTAGCGCGAGGATTTTTATCACTTCTGAGATAAACCTTGCTAATAGCAAGTTATCTCTGCGATAATTTCCAGCGATGCTTAGCGTTAAAAAATTTGTTGCTAAGCATCGTTAGCGACAAATATCGCTAAAGGTTGGTAATATGCCCCTGGGTTCGAGTCTCGGCAAGGATGCGCAACATCCTGTGATTCTGGGCAAATCATTTAAGCTTCCTGTGCCTAACAAAAATGAATGTGTCTTTGTGCAAGGCAACTGGTGCTCGTGTAAAGGGCTCTGATACCCATTGCTTTCGGGTCAAGTTCGCGCTAAAAAAAACTCCATAAAAAAAATAAAAAAGCAAAACAATTTTCCCAAACAGTTAGGAAGTTCCGCTGATATCTCTTCTACTGGACAATCAACAAGAAATATTTCATTGCTAAACAAGGACAAAATACACTGTTTGCGGCCTACATTCTAAAAAGCAAATTAATCCTAACAGTGATTTGAGGCCTTATCTGCAAGTTTGCCATTTGTCTAGGAAAATAAAACAGATTTTAGCTATTTGTCCGCAAGAAAATGCTCTGTTAAATTATATATTTTAGTCTTCTGTTCTTCTATTATAGACATAAAATATCCTCAATTATTTTTATATTCTGTTTTAATACTCTAATGTATTCTATGCTAGTACATCTTTCACATAAAGCTCTTTTTAAACACATTTCTTCCTTTTGCCCTTTTTCACGTTTTCATGCAACCTCTAATATTCATGAAAGAAAATAAGTCTCTTCTCGTTTACACATGAAAGTTCTCTCTCTATTAACTTCTATGTAGTATTTATTTGCTGCCTGCAGAACAACCATGTGACATATTTTTTCACAGCTCTTTTCCCAAATACCCCATGTTACTATTTTCTCGGTTAATCACACAACTCTTTATTAATAATTTTATGAATAAGGAGTTTGGTCCGAGCAGATTTTAATTTGCAAAACTACTGCTCCATCACTTGTCTGCAGGAAATCAACCCAGGCCCTGAACGACAGCAGTCAGGCAGGGGCCGGTTTCAGAGATACGAGCCTCAGCGTCAAGATTCGCCAAGGCTGCTGTCCGCCAATGCCGTTCGAGGCCCCGGGAGAGGTCCAACAGCAGGCAAAAGTGGTAGAAGGCAAAAGTGGTAGAAGGCAGGGACCACGACTCTAGGAGGCGCAAGATGGTAATCCTTTGGGCGTAGCAGGGTTTGCGAATATGGGAGTGTCGTCGCCGTCAAGGGGCAGATGAGGCAGAGAAGAAACCAGGTAAGTTGTAAAGGTGACGCGCTCCCCTTTTAACCCACCGGGCTGCCATCGCTACTGCCCAGGCGCCACCACACTGATGGCCTCTCAGCCAATCTGGACTGCGCTGGATGTCCGCGAAAAAGTATAAATTGCAGTGACCGACTTAGGCATTGCCCGGAACCAGCCGGATCAGGCCCGTACCTCTCCTGGAGGCCCACCATCAGTTAGCACTGCATCCCGGGTCCGTAAGGACCACTTTCTACAATGATGAGCATCATATACTTACCACAAAAAGAGTTTTTTGCCAGTGTAAAGGTAGATTAGTATGTTTTGGCTTGAACAGCCACGTTCAACAGAAAACAAGTCTAATGTAATATTGAAAAGTCTGTGTGTCTTTCCCAGGATCAACCCATGTTCCCTTTACATAACAGCAGCATATACCAGCAAATGTAACAACTTTGAAATGTCCAAATGAAAATGACATTGTGAAGGAACCTAAAACAGGAAAAAAACACAATGGGGCAGATTTATGTTGGACTTGCGCCACGTTTGCGTCACGCAACGGCGACGTAAACGTGGCGCATCCCTGCGACCCATTTACAACGTGACGCATCTAGGCAGATGCGTCACGTTGTAAAGCCCTGCACCACGTGTGGGCGTTCCGGCGCAGGGTGGGCGTTCCGGGGCAGGTGCGCCTCGCAAAAGTGGCTGAGTGAAATCTACAAGATTTCACTCAGTAACTTTTCGGCCAATGCTGCATCAAAACCCTGCGCCTGCTTGAAGCAGGCGTAAGGCTTGACGCAGCATTGGTCAGATAGGGCACCCCTGAGCCTTGCTGGAGCTGCGTCGCGCTTGCGGCACAACTCCAGCAATGCGCCACTTTTACGGCACAGATGCGTGACGCATCTGTGCCGTTTTGGCCCCATGGTGCGCCGCATTGTAAATGCGGCTCACCATGGGTGGGGGAGCTGCGGCGCACAATAACTGGCGCATCCCTGGGGATGCGCCAGTTATCATAAATCTGCCCCAATATTTTTAAATTACATTTCAAAATAGACACATTACAAATGAACTAATTTGAGGACACATTTTCTAAAGACAGTCAAAGATACACAATATAAATAAACACAATAGTCAATGTGTCAAAACTTTGATCAACAAACAACTGTGCACTGGAGTTTCCTTACCTTGCCCTTTCTAAAAAATGTCCAGCACAGACTGTCATGCTCATTAGATGAAAAGTTAGATTTAACATTTAATTACTAAAACTGTAAATATATACTCACAATCATGTAAAGAATTTGTCAATTACATCTTGCTGTAAGTTAGTTCCGTCCTCTTCACCACTATCATCTTAATTTGGCATTTCCACATCCTCACTAGGTGGTCCTTCATAGTCTTCTACTTCTGCAATGTAAGGAATGTTCGGTCGAAGGGCTATGTTGTGCTGTATGTAGTAGGCCATGGTGATTAAGCACACCATATCGGGTGAGCAGAGGAGGGCTCCACCAGTCTTATCCAGACATCATAACCTGGCCTTTGGTAGCCCAAAAGTGCACGCCACTGGTCTCCACGTTCTTCCATGGGTCTCAATGAAGCATACTTCCCCGATGTTGTTGGACTCCTCATTGGTGCCAACAACCATGGTTGGTTAGAACAAGCGGAGTCTCCTATATGACAAAAAAAGATCCAAACAAAGGATTACTATTGTAGATCTAGAAACTTGAAATTGACCAAACCACATTTACTTACCAACAAGCCAGGCACTCTCAGGTCCAAGATGTGACATTTTTAGGGTTATGTTGCTGTTCCATGGTATAAACAAATTATGGGCTGATCCAGGGTAATGCGCACAGACACTTGTGATGTACAAATAAAATGTGTTCCCTTGCATGAGGTGGTACTAAGGAAATATGTGTGCCGTCAATTGTTGCAACCATATGTGGTATGCGACCTAAAGCATAACATTCCCTCTTCACTTTTGCCAAATCCTCATGTTGTAGAAACTGGATAAAGCTGTTGATGTGTCTCATCACTGAAGAAAGATCTTCTTGTAGAACACCAGTGAAAGTTGGTTGTGACATTCCACCAGATACTGCCACAGTGTGCTGGAATGATACAGTGGTCAAAAAATGAACTACTACCATGAGTCTGAAAATTGGTGCAATAGATGCATGATTTCTATTGTGAGGCAGAAGATCTTGCTCCTGCTGATTACATAATTTTACTATAGTTTGGCTATTCAGTCTGAATTTTTTGATAATATCCTTTTCTTCCTTGGTGGCAAAGTCTGGAAATGGTCTGAACACTTGAGGCTATTGTCTCCTCACCCTCCCTGGGTTCATAGGGCTGCAATGAAAAATAAAAAATGTTTGCTAACATATTTTCAAATTAAACCACACTTTACAACTAGTTTCCAATACATATTATATTTTTAATGCATGATTATACAGCACCTTATTATGTTTAGTATAAATTATAAAAAAATCACATTTATTACATTTGTAAATTATACTTTTTTAAAAGTGTTAATAATAAATTGTTACTATATTGTTTACACATTCTATTTTTTGTTATTCTGCAAAAATGCTGTCAACTGCAGTATAAACACCACCATGCAAATCTTGCTTTGAACAACATTAAGGCACTACATTACACATTTTTTTAAGAACAAATTATAAACATTAACATTTTTGACATGTAAACAAAGTAGCCATAATTTTGAGTGGTGGTGATGCACTTAACAGTCACAAACACAATATTCCACGATCTAAAATGGTGGCTGCCTGACCTCGCCAGTAGAACATTTGGAGTTAGTCAACAGCGGCATAAGTTGACTGCTTAGAGTGTGTGAAACTCCACGACAGACCCAGCCATAGGCTAAAACATGTGTGAAAGCAATGTAGGACAGCCAAAGGATGTTTCTGTCATTGGGGACGATCGCGTATGTCATGTATATGTATGCTGGGCTCAATAAAAAGCTAACTTGCCCCCAAACACTTCAGTCACCAAGACCTCCTCAACTTTTGCTGCTGTTTCCAACCTCTAGGAGCCACAATGCCAGGAAGAACAGGGGACTGCGCCCAAGTCTTCATGCCAGATGAACTGGAGTTACTGGCAACTGAGGCTCTGCCTCTGTGCAACCAGCACTATTGCTCACCAGAGGAACAGGTACATGTTTAAAATGTATTTGTAAATCTGTCTGTTTTTTTTAATGCACAGGCTAGAATGTTCCTTTGAGTTCCTGAGTGAAGTGTAGTGATTAAAGTAAAGTGTAATTTATTTTTTACATTAAATCAAACAAAGTACATTATGATTAAAGAAAACTACAACATTAGTATGTGTTATGTGTTTAGAGCCCTACATTTTATTTGGTGTGTATTTTGAGATATGTATATGTATATGTATGATTTTTATGTGAAATGTAGAAATTCCACATCATGTAAAATTAGAAAACACATTGGGCCAGATGTATCAAAAAAGCATTTTATGATTCTCAAATAGCGATTATTACCGAATCACTATTTGGAAATCACTAAATGCAATGCAGGAAAAAAAAATCGCCAAAAAATAGTGATTGGGTAAAATTTGCATTCCCAAATACAGATTCCCAAATAGCGCTTTATAATAGTGAATTTGCTAAATAAGGAATCTCAAAATTGCGAATCTGCAATTCCGATGCAGCATGATGACCTCACAACCAGAAAGTCAGTAATCCCATGGTGTTCCTAAGTGACTGAGGCTGTGTATTAGGCTGAGAGCAGGAGCACACCACTCAGGAGAACATCCAGAATGCAGAGACAGGCACACATACCCACCATGGCATCACAGCAGAAGGCAAAGGAGACTCAAATTTAGCAAAAAAGAATTGGAGGTCCTATTAGAGGAAATGGTGAAGAGGCATGAACAACTGTTTGGGAAGAAATCTCTACACGTCCCAGAGTCTGAGAAAAGAAAGATGTGGCTGGACATAAAATCTGAAATCAACGCTGTAGGTGTCACACAACGCTCGATTGAAGATCTACGCAAGCACTGGACTGACTTGCGCTCAAGGCCAAAGGAGAAGGTGGTACGCAGGCTTAGAGAATCCAAAAAGACCGGTGGATGACGATCAACACAGCCTGTGTCCACGCCCCCATGAGGACTTGGTGGAGTCAACCCTACAGCCTGTATCCATTAGTGGTGTTTCGGGAATCAACAGCTCATCCGCAGCCACCAACAACCAAGGTAGGATGTATTGCTAAAATAAACTTGCCCCATAACTCACATAAAAGCACTCTTAGAAATGAGAGAAACAACATTTTGAATTTCCACTCCAGTCCACTTTTTCCTTACCACCCAGAAATGCATCATGGGAGATGCAGTCAGATGCGTAAGGTAGTAAAACAATGATTTTAAGCAGCATACGCGCAGTTGAAAAGCCCGAGCAAGTGACCAATTAAAACACAACAATTTGGTATACCAAATCAAATATCATTTTATTTACAAATTACACAAAGCTAGACACACACAATACTGAAGTAGTTTTGTTAAATTCACAGATGCACCAGCGCCGCAGGGCGATGACACAGCAACAGATGACACTGAGGAGACCCAGGAACAGGCAGGGGAAGAAGAGACAGTCACCACATTGCCAACAACACCTGCACCAAGACTACACAGGTACACTGTGGCTCCACTACAGGAGTTTGAGCTAGAAGGCGAAGACAACCAAGAAGAGCCACAGTCAATGCCAGATGAGCAGGCACATCCCCAAAGTGATCAGTCCCACTTGCAGCGTAGCAACACCAATCGCAGGAGACGCAGATCAAGAGCACATGGAGCTGCTGTGGAACAAGATCAATCCTCAGTCTTTGCTGGGTTGGAGGGCACCATGGTTAAGGTACAGCGCCTGCAATTGAAAAACATGCAGTTCATGCAAAGCCAGCTGGTGTGTCTGAATAACATCATGGTTGACATTAAGGACAGCATCAGGGAGTTAAACAACACAGTGGAAGAGGGCCATAGGACGAATACTGAAAGGCTCAGGGACATGACAGCAGCAATTAGGGATCTCTGTGCCACCATGCAGAGGGAGCATGCCTCCAAATGCAGACAAAGCCACCACCTATTAGGCCGTTTGGATGGTTACTCCAAGGCAATAAACCGTCTGAGCATTGCTACAGCTGTGCTGTCCAGATGCACTGTGTACATGCAGGTAGAAATGGCACACTGCAGTAATGATGGCGCCAGGGGATTGGTGCAGGGTACCACTGCTGTTGAACAGTTACAGACAGCTACTATAACTGGTACAAGTATACTGGGTGCAGAGGACAGAGATGAGGCCTCCAGCCTCAGCAGCATTACTGCACCAGTGATTAAGTCCAGACGGCACAGTGCAAGGCAAGGTACGGCATCCAAGGCAGTATGTAGAATGCCAGGGTTCTGAGTTTGGGATTCACTAAAAACTCTGCCTCTTTCACAGTGATCCACTTTTTTTTCTTCCACCACACTAACAATCCCCTTGATGATCTCCTGCAGTTCTCCCACTAGGTCGCGGGGTAGTGGACAGTAATTCTCACGAACACTCAGAAGTCTCATTACTTCAACCTCGTAATCCAACATGTTCATGACAACCAGTGCCCCTCCTTTATCCGCCGATTTTATAGTGATCAATTCATTACTTTGTAGGCTCTTGACTGCTTGCCAGTCATCACGACTCATATTGTTGAAGGACTGATGCTGCATTGATCGTTCTAATGTGTTGATCTCTTCTAATACTTTTTGTTCATAAACTTGAACCTCAGGGCCTACTGCAGAATACGGGGAGCAAAATTGTGAGGGGCGATGTAAATTTGTGCTGAATAATGAAGGGGGATCCTGACTCTTGTTGACAAAGAATTTTTTAAGCTTAATTTTTCTCATGATCTCATGAAATTCAGGTCTGCACTTAAAGAATCATGCGTGGGGGTGGGCACATATCCTAACCCCTTAATCAAAACCCGTAACTCACAGGGTGTGAGACTGAAATCAGAGAGTTTGACCACTATGTCTTGCACACTTAATTCCTTCCTCAACTGCGGGTTATTCGTGGTGAATATGTCTGCCATGATTGGTCCTGATTCTGTAGTGCGTGTCCTCTGCCTCTCTAGCCTCCCCCTCTGTTGCCCCTCTGATTTTGTCCTAAAAAAGAACGAAGCAGTGCACCTAAATCCTCGTTGGTTTTATCCTGATGATACACACAATCAAGATGATGATGGCTGCGTGCACAGAGTTTACCTGATTTCATGGTGAATAAAAACGCAGTTGAACTTAATTCATGAGGAGGTGCATTGTCTCATCATTACTCACTTTAAAAATTGTTGCGTTATTTCATCACGTCTCTGTCTGCCATCTGCTGCCCTTGCACTGCCTGTTGCTCTGCGAGTTGGATGTGGTCATCTTCTTCATCAGACTCAGAATCTGTTAGGTCCAATGGTATGTCAGTACTTGTTGCTAGGTTGTGCAGCTTGGCACAAGTGGCCTCAATTTTACAACATATCTCTGGCCTATACTTCAGTGCTCCTCCACTTTTGTGTAGGCAGCGGAACCTACTCTTAAGTAGACCGAATTTCCGCTCTATCACATTACGTGTCGACGTATGCACTGAATTGTATTCCCTTTACGTCTGTGTTGCAGGATTCAGGTAAGGTGTGAGTATGAAGGAGCACCCAGCATATGTGCTGTCACATACAGGATGAAAGGCAATAGATTAATCACTGTTCTATTTCAACATATCCAAAGATTCCATCAGAGTGTGTTACATGTATTTACCTGGCAGGTATCCTTCATCAAATTCACCCTCAGTTAGACATGTATATATTCCACTGTGTCTGAATATGAATGAATTGTGCGTACTACCAGGAATTTTTGCCACTATGTCAGTTATTATGCATAATGAGGCATTACATATGTCCGGGATGTTGAGTGAATGAAAGGATTTCCTGTTCCTAAACATGTATCCATTAGCTGAGGGGGACATATGGCTACATGTGTCCCATCAATGCACCAAGTTACATGTGGGAATTGGGCTATCTGGTAGTAATCCAATTTGGTCTGCTGCAGTTCCTGTTGTCTAGTGGGAAATCTGATGTAATGGTGTATCCTCCAGACCATTGCATCCAAAAAAGAATTAAAAACATGTGATACAGCACTTTGAGACACCCCTCCTGCTGCAGCTATCACCCCCTGGTAGCTTCCTGATGCTAGTAGGTGCAGTGAACATAGGACTTGTACATGTGTGGGAATGGCGCCTGCGAGTCTGACGCTCCAGTAGTGGATGTAGGTCAACTATCAGTTCTACCATTATAGCTGAGTCTAATCTATATTTGTCGTGGATCTCTTCCTCTGTCTGCTGAAACAGGGTTAGGTGTACTCTGTAAATGCGTTATTGTCGCCACCTCCTTCTCTGTGCTGCTGCATGAATCCGCATCCTCCTCACTATGACATAAAGAGATGTCATTGTGAAACATTCTGAGTCCCTCTGGGCCTGTTTAAATAGTTTGCACCTGGTTACCACCTGATTGGAATGGTGGTAATTTGCACATGCAAAATTGTGAATTATGGATCATTCGCAATTTGCAAATGGTTTATACATTGGTCTTCGATTCCCAAATTGAGAATTCGCAATTTGGGATCCGCTAAATTGGGATTGGCAAAATTAGGATTTGCTTTTTTGCGATTACCAATTTTGCGATGCAAAGCCTTTCGTTGTTGAATAAGGCCATTTTGCCTTCGCATATGGACGATTTTTGTGATTCGCACAGTTTGTGAACGCAAAATAGCTTGATATAACTGGTTCAATATTTCTTATTCACTTCTGTACATAAACATGATTGTTTACATACAAATGTAAATGATATTTATAATGTCTATTATCTTGTATATCAGTGAGCCTAGAACAGGTGACTACAATCCGTTGTTTTGGAGCTACCAGTAGCTCTCAGACATCGTCAGAGTAGCTCACAGCCTTGAGTTTTTTTCAAATGAGCAGAAGGTCATATTTTAATCTCAAAGTTAAGGAAAGGCCTTGTTCATGTGACATGATTATCAGGATGCAGATAACAGGGCCTGACAATGAGCAGCGCTCAGCTGGATTTGTGGGCCAGGCTGGGCTGAACAACCACTCACACAGAAGGGGCCCCTGATATGATACATGGGCAGGGGGAACAGAGGAAACAGGGAAATGCAATCAAGAAGAGATCCCTCTGCCTGCAGGATGTAATAAAGGGGCTAATCGTCACTGATGTATATACACACGTGCTGAGTTGTATGTAACATACAAAACTCAAATTGCTCCTAAGGATGTATGAGATTGCACTGTAAAAAGGGAAACTATTAGGATCGACGAGGGAAGACATAATAGTGTTCCAACCCAAACAGGGAAGAGACTCACTGGGTGTTTACTCCAATTGCCTTTTGTCCTTATTGAACTTGGATTATACAATTTTGGAAAAGATACTAGCTAATCGATTATACCAGTTGTCAACCATGTGAAACATCTAGATCATAATAGGTTTATTCTGAGCAGATGCACCTTCATTAATTTTAAATTTCTATTCAGTCTTTAGAGGGTCCAAAACAACTGCCTGTGTCCATTAATATAGAAAAGCCTTTTGATACATTGAGGGGGCTATACCTCTTGACGGTACTTAAAAGGATGGGTCTGGGACCAGAGTTTCAGAGATAGGAGCAGTTATTATACAAAGAAATTATGGCAGCGGGCATACAGGCCAGATGATCTCTGAATAATTATAATTAAACAGGCACCAGACAAGGATATCCACTACCATCCAATATTTTAGCAATGGCCATAGAGTCGATAGCATGTTTACTAAGACGGAAAGGCCCGTACTGGGGAATAAAGATTTCCAACAGATGGCATATAATATCATTGAATGCAGAAAATGTGAATACCTATCTTTAAGAAACTTGAGACAATGGCAATGGGAATGTTGGATGAATTTGTTGGTATTTTAAGCCTGAAAATCAATGGGGCTAAAACATTCCTATTCAAGTCAAGTCAATAAGCCAGCTTTATTCGATCTAAATAAATTAGTCTAAAAAAGCACACCAAAAGAAGTACATAAAATACAGTAAACAATTCCACGTCATTCACTACAATACATTTTAAAATCAATTCATTTCATTTAAGTATTTCTCAATCATATTGATTCCCATTTGTCTCAGTCCCAATTAAGTTTTATACATTCAGTTTAAAACATAGAAAAATAATTAGAAAAATAATTGAAGGAGTGTAAAAATCTCAAATAAGGGTCCACCATACATTCCTATTCAAATTTATTATAGTTCATGGTAACTGATTGATCACATATTTGTTAAAAGCCATATTTTATGATATATATCATATAAAATTATAGTAAAAACCAGTTATTAAAACGTCATAAAACAATGAATCAATTATCCACTATCATTCAGAATTAATCCTATCATCTGGCAAAATATTCTTTCTAGCATATAAAGCAGCCCATAAAAACTTAACATTCTTTAACAGATATCAATGGTGGGCAATGGTTGTAGAAAAAGATACGCCGGGTGGCATTGAGAGAGCTGTAATGGCTTTAGGAGGGTTGAGATACAGCATTCCCTCCACTTTTGATAGAATCTACAGAAAAGTATGACATGCATAGTGCTCTGTATCATTATATTATCACATGGACAATTACCTAGGTATGAGGACCAGTCATTGAGTTCAGGGAAGTTAATCATCTGGCGAAAAATATCCATTCTAAAATGTGTGAGGACAAATCTGTGGGTTGAGTTGGGTACAACTTTCAGATTTGGCTGCATATAATAACTAAATAAAATAAGCAGATTTCTTAAAAGGGTAGGCTTTAATAATTCAGCAGTCAACCTTATGTTCTCTAAATTCATAATGAATTTGATTTTTAGATATTTTCTGCAGATTTTTTCTATAGATTCAGGGTTAATAAAATAGTCTGGATAACCCAAATCTCAACACAAACGTTGTATTAATGTCAGCTGTGTCATGCGTGTATGCAAAGTTGACTTTGAACAGTCCCTCA
The DNA here is from genome assembly GCF_964263255.1 of Lissotriton vulgaris. NCBI lineage: Eukaryota > Metazoa > Chordata > Amphibia > Caudata > Salamandridae > Lissotriton > Lissotriton vulgaris. The sequence goes on from NC_141700.1 coordinate 708,186,090, forward strand.
TAATAGCAGGGTTTAAGGCAGTGTATTCTGATGTCCAGTCTTTGTACCATAGTAGATTCGGTTGGATCCTAATTAGGTCAATAAGAAAAGGGGCTCCCAACTCTGAATGGCAAACATACGCAGAAGTGCTTTTGGGTTTGGCAAGCAGATACCTCAAGAACTCATTTCTATTCATGCTTAGACATATGACAGATATAGAAAGTAGGGATGTACCAATCTTTAGAATGTAATGGAAATTTGAAAGCTTCAAATACCTGGGCATGAATATTTACCACACTGCAGATGATCTTATACCAGGTTATTTGGATGGGGAAACGGAGGCACAACAATCTCTTACATTCTGGATCACACTCCCACTTTCACCAATAATAAAAGTGATGATAACCAAGATGCTATTCCTACACATCTTGCTGTATTTCTTTGCAGCAAAACAGGTGAAGTTACCTAAGGGGTTCCTTAGGGGTTCTTCCGGAGTTTAAGTAGTGATCTTTCTGTCCTAAAATGGGGGATTGCAAAGAAAAGAGTTGCACCCCTCTATAATGAAGGAGTACTTGTGAGCAGTACGTGTGGTGCATGGCTGTGTGAGCTAGCGTGCTGGTGAACAGCCTGGCATGTGAGCAGGCTCAGCGGCCTCAGAGAATTCAGGACTGAGGACTTCGGAGGCAGTGGAAAGCGGCATTGGAAGGAGGCAGCCGAAGGAGGTGAAGGAGGCGGTTACATCAGTGACAGAAGGCAGCAGAAGGTACACCCTTATTCCCGCGTCCGAGGCATTCAGAGTGATTCCACTCCACCGCACCCACTAACCCGGTCCCAAAATCAGCTAACATCAGCACTGCTCCGGTGGCAAGGCTTGCACTAGGACTAGGTTCCTGGGGCTTCCCCGATGCAAACAGAAGTGGCCAGCTTTAGGTTTGTGTGGTGTTTGTTTTAGGAGGGCAGCCCCCTGCCGGGGGCGGCTCTAGGCTCATGGTGGCCCTGGGCAGGGAGCGTAGGTAGGGGGCCCCGGAAGAGGAGTTCCGGGCCGAGCGCGGAGGCCAGTGAAGAGGGGGGTCAGGGTGTTTGGAAGTGTAACAGAGCCGGAGGCCGCCAAATCCTTGCCTGGAGCCGCCACGCAAATATGTATCCATCCTCAGGAGATTATTATATTAAGGATATATATAGGCGTGGTGGCCCATGGGGTTTGGTGGCCCTGTGCAGGTGCACAGCTTGCACATGCCTAAGGCCACCCCTGCCCCTGCTAAGCCACTGCTCTGGTGGCCCCTGATTTCCCCCCTCTCACAGCCTCATTCCTGCCACTACAAGGCTCGACCCACTTTTTTATATCCGGGGATTTTATTCTATATTCAATGGGCACCTTGGCAGGCGACTTAAAAATAGCCCAAACACCACTTTGGGAAATACCCGATGAGGGCAGCATTACATCCGAGCGCCAAATGAAAATTGGGAGGCAATTATTAGACAATCTCAAACACTTTAGACTTAGGGCCTTGAACGGCAGGTTTCAAACAGATAATCCGCCGAATCCCACATTCTATACCAACAAAACCAGTGCTTGCTTTGACTACACTTTTGCATCCCTGTCCATATTTTAACACGTTTGTTCATTTCAAATCAGAGATAGATCCGGCAGTGACCATCCTCAGCAAGAAGTCACATTTTCACCATATATCACTACCACAAATCATGTAAGGGAGACAACTGACAAAATCTACCGCACAAATTGCAGATGCATTTAGAGCACACCACTTAGGCTTACTCAACTGCATGTAACTGTAAGGGACATACTTCAAGACATTTTAGGTAAACAAATTACCATGGTAAATACGTGGGACACTCCTATTGGGACACTATGGGAAACACACTCTAAAGCAAATTAATCCAAATGTGATAATAAAGTATATAAAGCGCTTACAAGTGCAACATATGACTCTAGATTCAGGGATATAAAACCAGGTTAAATAAAGGCCTCATAATTCTAAAGAAAACACCAGAAGATTTAATAGTTTTCACTGCTTTAGGATCCGATAAAAAACTAATAAAGAAGTTAAGATGGACAACAAAAAGAGACTAGGGCAATGAATTATGGACTAAATTGCATACTGACATGAAATTCAACAGCACTAGATGTTGAACTACAGTGATCCAAATGCTCAAACCAGACAAAAGAGTTATAAACTCATATATCACTGAGGTTTGATGGGTCCACTACATAAAAAAACCGTTGAAAAGACAGGATACAAATACACAACATGAGGGACTGCCAGAAGTGAATGCAGATAGTATTAAAAAACAAATAATGAAAGGGTGAAAAGAAGTAGCTGAATACTTTGCCAGAATTGTGCTGGAATTGTTCTTGGTGAGTTAACATCATGGGCCTCTAGCAACGCCATCATACCATATATCAGACCGGACTTTTAAGGTAATCTGTCATGATTATGAACATTTTAGCAATCTCCTTTCTTATCTATGCAGCCCGTGCCTCCAAAACACCATTATACTTTTGCTCTATTGACTTTAAAGCAGCCTTCGACTGTGTGGATCGGGAGAAGTTATGGTGGAATCTAGCAAACTGGAATATACAGCAAAATCTTTTAAATATGTTGATAATGTTGTATAGCAAGTCAAAATCGGAGCAGGCACACATCTCTCTCGAAAAATCCGAACCGCTCAAGGCCTTAAACATGGATGCGTTCTGGCACCAACCTTATTCAAATTCTTTCTGGCCGATTTGACAGAACCACTACAAACATGTAATCCTCCTGCTCCTAAACTAGGTGGAAAAACAAGATCAAGTTTTTTATACGCCGATCATGTGGTACGGGTTAGATGCACTCGAGTGGGGCTTCCACGGCTGCTCGACACAATGATGGTGTACTCACTAGCCAACGGCCAGTCGATCAACTTGGGCAAAACGAAAACCATGGGTTATATCGCCAAGAGCACCCAAACTCAGGGTTATTATTGATAACAAAGACAGCTTTTTAACACAGAAGGGTGTGATATAAAAAAAGAAAGGCCGGGTTCTGGTCATAGCATTTAAAAACTTAAAGTAAAAGCTTGCAGTGGTCCCTCTATGAAGCCACTCCTGGAAGTTGTAAGAGCAAATCTTCTCCCAACAATCTCATATTGAAGTGAAGCATTAAGAGGGCAGCATCCTGGAACCATCGGCTCCGCAATCACTCGTGCTTACAGACTTATACTCTCCCTGCCAAGTTATACCTCACTCGTGCAGATAAGATTGGCTAGTGACTGTTTTAGCAACCCGAATTCTAGACGCGGTGCTTATAATAATCTGGAACAAGATTAGGAAAGCCGTACCCAACACACTAAATCACATGTTACGGGATGAGCTACAGCACCGCAATACGTCCCCGGCAAGAGTGTACCTGTAGGAGTCTCTCGTCCTTGCCGGCTTTGCGCAACTTTGGGAAACTCCAACCAATTTACAGACTTTCAAGCGTCTGGTCAAGAAGTTACTTAAAACTCAATCTGTTATAGAGGACACTAGCAGACAGAGCCCATGGGTGGATGACACTAAACAACTATAAATCTAGTGCCCTTTAAAATTACTTTGCCACAGGTTACACAGCTTTTATCACTCAGCAGTTTTTAAAATACCGGATGGGGCTATTACCAATTAAAGATCACATGGCAACTTGGCTGCATGAGGAATCTCCCTGTTACCTGTCGACTCCGTGGGAGCAATAAGGAAGCTCTGTTGCACCTAGTCTGTTCCTGCAACATTGTTCAGACAGAAAGGAAACTATTAACGAGGGCATTTAACCAAAGGGGAATTTGAGCAAGAAGGCAGGCAATCCTAGCCTGTTTCAATCAAGAGGACACGCAGCTAAACTGCAGTTTTGTCAAATTTTTGTTTAAGATGGAGCAAAGATTACAGCTAAATGTAATTTGTTCAGTGCAGCAGACGCAAACTGCTGCTTAAATGGTTAGATCACTTTTAAGGAACAATATGTACTTGCTCCAAGGCAACACTGGGGTTAACTTGTTTTATTCTTGAACCAAATCTCCTTGATGAAAATCCAAGAGCCGTAAATACGCCTGAAAATAAGCACAACAAAAAATGACAAGCAGCTCTCCCTATTATGTCGACCTATGTAATGATATCCAATCTGCTATAATAGCACGTCCTGTTTACTAAAGCACTTATTTCCACCTTCTTTCTTACTTGATATTTTTTAAATTCGAATGCAAAGAATCAATTTTAAAATTACTAATTTTATGCACATTATGTATTCTTGTATTTATATCATGTGTAACGTTAATTGCAATGGTTTTATGTAACTTAGCAATTATTTAAAATAAATAGAAACTGAAAACGTCCTCCTGTCCCAAGCACATTTGCACCTGGGCTGGTGGGAAAATTATGTATTCAGGAAGTGTACACACCTAGAAGATTAGTCACACCCCTAGGGTGGGCTACCTGGCCTGTGCAGCAAAGGAAGGTTTCTGCCATTTTTAGAAGTGGTAGGATAGGGGTGTCTGGGAAGAAAAGGTGGCACATACCCCCGGCTGTGGTCATCTCAGAGGCGGATTAGCCACAGGGGTTAGTACCTCATTGGCTACTGGTACCCATACCCCTAAAGCCCCTACATCTAGGATTTAAGGGTCACCCCTGGCACTAGAACCTCATTTCCGATTTTAATTGGAAAAGAGGACAAAGAAGATACCTGAGTCTGCAACTTCAGTCCCTGCACAAAATAAAGGCATAATACTATACACCGGAAGTAACCACCCTGCAACTACATGACTGAGACTTGTCCGGACCAAAGACTGGTCGCCCCGAGACAGAGGGACCCCTTTAAGTGCCTGAGGCAACTCCAGATTCCCCTAGACTAGGGGCACTAATCCCCTGCAACACACACGTAAAAACAACATCCCAGAACCAAAGAATCGCTGGCCCTCGAACCCTTTGATAAATCACCTAAAAGTAGATGGTCCAGTACATTATGGGAACCATAGTCCTGACCTCCAGCAAGTTTCAGGTGCCTATCGCTTTCCCCCAGACCTCTTGGATGTTGATGTATCTTCCTGCTGATTTTACCACAGCTAAGGCTTGTTGGTGGCCAGTCCAACGACCACGTCCTTTACTCAACATTGCACCTCGAGAAAACACCACAGCAGCTTCAACCAATTACCTCAGTAGCCCCATTGTCAACTTCTTGCATCTGTTTCCACATCAGCACAGTCTAAGTGGAAAAACCAGCAAACTGGTGGCTCCTGCTTCAGCACCAGGGGGAGCCAGAGCAACTCTGCACCGGGGTCCTAAGGGGCCAGGTAAAATTCAACAGACTGTCATAGCCTGGTCCTGGGACCCACATTACCTTTGCCCCCATGGGTTCCATGCATCTTGAACTGCAAGTGACCAATTTCCATTAGTGCCTTTTACTATTGACAGTAATGTTAAAGTTCTGCCGCATTAAATACCACAGAGTTTTTTTCCTTTTAAAATTCATAACTGTGGTTATGCACATCTAATTGTCTTCAGATTGGTGTCTAATTAAGGTATAAATCTGCTTTATTTTTTGTAATTTGGTGTCAAGTTTCTTTCGAGTCATGTCAATTACTTATCGTCAATGTTGGCACTCTAAAGTGCTTAACACATGTTCCTCTAGTAAATCCTGACTGCTCTGTGCCACACTACCAGGAACGAGCTAGGGATTTACCAGTGTGAATCCAAATAACCTATTTTGGGGTATTGTGAGAGTTTACATAGAGAAGCCTAACCAGCCTCACTGCATAATACTCCATCTTCCTACTATGGGTATGATTTACACCCACACAATGATGACAATATGTGCATGGATTTTTAGGAGGCCACTGGGTTGGACACTTTCCTGGACACTGTATTGTGTTCTCTCCCTGGACCATCAATGGATGAGAGTGCTTCCTTTGCTGAGGTCATAAAACGTGCAGCTGAGGTATTAGATTTATGGATGCTATCTATGCATGTTATGACTAAATTGTTAAGAGACGTTTTGCAACATTGGCAGGCTTCATATGAGACTATACTGCCACTCTATGAAGCCCTGACGGGCACCTTAATGGACACCTGTCACAGGCCTTGTGGCCACTGGTGAACATGCAGGTAGGCCCGTGCCACAGGCAGTTGTTTAAAATGAAGTTGAATCAATACAAATATGAAAGTAAAGTACAATGATTTTTTGCGTTGTATTTCGAATCTGCAGTATTAATTAGCAGTACTGAAATTGGTGGCCTGGTACCCCTTGTTTGAAAAAACAGGCTTGTGCAAGGCGGCTCTGACGTCTTAATGCTGCACAAGAATGTTCAGGCTTCCACCAGCAGTGTAAGTTCAATCCATTCACTACACCCACCCCAGATAGAGAGTTGAAGATAATTGAAGCATTTTCGAATTGGTTAGTTTCATTGGTCCGCCCAGCCATCCTGTCAGTCAATGCCACTGTTTGCTGGGGAGATATTCCGACACTTTATGGAAGATGATTAGCAAAATCTTGCCAGAGATCCCTCAAGAATTTCAGGCTTGCCTGGCTCAGACCATTCAGAATATTCATGATACATCCAAATACTAGGGGTGAGTGAAAGTTGCATAATTCGCCTTTGAGTAATTTGGCAAAATTGCACGTAATAACATGTAATGCAAACCTGCTATTTTGCCATATTTTAGCATAAAATTCATCCTAATACCAGTTTTTGGCACAAAGACGTATTCTAACAACAGCATCTTGAACAACAGGGACTCGTGATTTGCTGTTCCCATACAGTTGTGGTCAATTGTTACCACAAATTGTGCAATTCACAGGCAATTGTTACAGTGCATGGTGCATAATTACCACGGTGACGTACTGACAATTTCAGCAATTTCACTTTACAATCGTGATGCAAAATTTCCCAATATATCGTCTGTTCTGGGCCGCACTCTACCGATTGTTCATGCAGAGCAATCACCACTAGGGTGGGCTTTGGTGTCACACATGGATGACATCCACACCATTCAAATGACCTTGTCCTCTTACCAGAAGCCCACTTGTACACTGGAAATCAATATCAAAAGACTGCTAGGCCACGTTCCTTAGGAATCTTTTATCTGGTTTCACTCCTTTTGAGACTACTCCAGAGGTTTGGTATGTCGGAAAAGTCAAGGTCTACCATCTATGCCAAGGGCACCCCATCTGGTTCAGGATTAGGGGATGGGGATCAACTGGAAACATCCGGCCACCAGGGGCAATGAACTCCCCAGCCCCCTACAGCACCAGCTTGCAGGACGCTTGAGTTTGACCTTACTGGTACATGAGTACCTTGTGAGAGGCAGAATCAGACGTTGCCTCCAAAGTTGGAAAAAAATAACATATGACAAGTAGGTTCTTCAGATCATTCAATGGGGCTATGCCTCGGCATTCCTACTCAACTTGCAGGATCACTCACCCATATCAGGGCTGCTTTCAGAGGAGCACCTGTCCACCTTACCTTAAAAGGTGCAGGCTCTTATGGCCAAGGTTGCCTTAGAGAAGGTTCCGTTCCTAGAAATAGAGGCCAGCTGTTATTCCTGCTATATCCTTGTGCTGAAGAAGGATGGAGTTCTTAGTCCTATTTTAAATCTTCGACCTCTGAATGCCTGCTTGGGGGAAGATAAATTTAAGAAGCTCACATCGGCCCAAGCTCTATCTGCCCAGAGTTCAGACAACTGGATGGTAGCTTTGGAGCTGAAGGACTCCTACTTTCAAGTATCCATCCAGCAGTCCTTCAATTGCTACTTGTGGTTCAAGGTAGGCCTAGACCATTTAAAATTTGCAGGGATGCCCTTCAGCCTAACCAGTGTCCTTTGGGTGTTCACAAAAGTGATGGCGGTGGCCGTAGCACACCTTTAGAGGCTGGTGCTCCTAGTTTTCCCTACCTTGACAACTGGCTATTAATGGCTGACTCACAACATTCAAATGTAGGCCACCTACAGATGAGGGCAAACGTCCTGACTACATTGGGGATCAATGTAACAAAGTCATATCTGAATCCTTTGCTAAGGTTCCCTTTCATCGGTCATTCCGGATGGGATGCTATTTTAGGCCTTCCTATCCTCAATAGGCCAGGACATTTGGGCTATTCTCTGAATGTTTCAGCCTCTTTCTTGGGTCTCAGTGAGAATAGCTCTGAGGCTTCTTGGCCACCTGCATCATGGTTGTTGACTATGCAAGGTGGCATGTACGGACTCTACAGTGGAACCCGAAGTATCATTGTTGTTTGTGGCAGGGCGTTTGTTTCATAATAATGCATACTACATGCAAGATAGGCCTGATTGCATGTAAACACAACTATTTATGATTAGAAACTGCAAGTATAGGTGTAGGACCTAGGATGGCTGACAACCTATTTGAATAGAGATACTACAAATGTATGCTTTTTTCCATATTTCAGTTTGCTAACTCCTTGTTTTTCAGACACCATTCAAACCAACAAGGCAAGGAGGAAAATGATCCAGTTCTCTGGAGCACATATTGTAATTGCAGGTGCAGGGGAAAATGACCTTGTATAGATCCGTCTTGGAAGGTAAATGAAAAAAGTAACATAAAGTTCTGTATGCTTATGTGGGTTAGGCATTGTTTGCACGCTTATGTAGCAAAGCAGAAGTTGCGCACAAGGGTCCCCCCCCCGTTGCCTCATAAGACACGTTAGTGATAAACGTGTATAAGACTTGTGCAGGGAGGGATTAAACACAAGGACCAGTTGCAGAGGGGAAATGTGGAATGACTGAAAGTTACTGCTGACTAGATGACAGCCTAAGCTATGTGAGGAGCTATACATGGCTTGGCAAAATAAGGTTCAGTGAATTGATATTGCCGTCAGGTTGGATGCATAAAACTATGATAGACTTATTGAGTGGAGAAGAGGTCAATAGCTTAGGGATGATTGATGAAATATGGAGCTTTTTTAATCTTCTCTCAAGTTGCATATTATCTGCTGAGTTGTTTATAATAATTTGATCATTCTGATACTCTTGTTATGTTGACAAGTACTACATACAAAATCATCATATAATAGTGAAATGCCAATTATTGTGTGTGTGTGTATTGATTGAGGGTGCTGCTCTACTTAATCATCACCTGCAGATAAGAGATTCTCCTACAGGATTGTCTGACTCCTAAAACTTCCCATCTAACAAAGGGTAACTCTATGGAGTAGGAGTGAATTACACCTGCCAGTTCTCCTCTTCTCTAATGAGGGCACATTTCCTTTTGTGGCTAAGTGGATCTATCAAGTGTGATTCCAATAATATTGGGGTGAACACGACAGCAGCCCACCTGCAAAAGATTAAATGACCCCGACAGGAGAATTGAACTACTGTTACTATAGGGATAAACATTCTCTTCTCAAATATACTGAAAACTGTACAGATTTTCCTCAGTGTTTTAAGCAGTGGTTGTCCCAAAATGCTACTGATTTTTGCCTGCTGCTCCATGCTTTATCTTCGCCCTAGTGGACACAGAATACTGAATCCAGGCATTTATTTTGGAAAAAGTACTCCTCCAGCACCAGCTCAAGGGTCGTCCACACTCCCTGCCACTCAGGCCTGGACACACTTTGGTGCTATTTTCAGATTCGTGGCAGGTGTTTCATTTTTCAGAAGCCTGGTCTTCTCAATAGCAAAGAAATGTCCTGGGTCCTGAATAACGCATGGTTCTTTTACAGCAGTAATTTCATGCCCTGTTATTAAATATAATGATAAGGTTATCCCTGAGCCATCAGAGACGAGGCTGTCCAGGAAATAAATATTATTATTTTTCCTGCGCCATCTGAGGAGAGGATGCCTGCAGGGATTGGGGACAGGGTATAAAAGTCCCCGGGAGCGCTCTGGCCCGAGCACAGGTGTCCCGTGCCCCGAGGTCACCAGCCCATGTTCTCCCTTTTTACATCCAATGGAAGGCTGAGGTCCAGAGACTTTGAAGGGTTTCTCTAAAACCAGCAGAATTAGGGGAGTGGCCCTGAACAGCTTCTGGGAGGTTTATTTTCGATGCTAAAAACCCTCCTCCGCGCTCAGAAGTCGGCCCTCTAGGCGCACCTCTCTGTGGGACCCTTCTCACATCGCTGCAGTTTCAGGGGTGGCAGGCTGATGGCCCTTGTAATATGTGTCCTCCTCGTCCTGTCTGCAGCTCTCCCTCTGACCTTTGGGGAGCCCGGATGTAGGATGCAGGACCGGAAGGGAGAGGGGTACACCAAGAGCGGGGACTTCATCTTGGGGGGCATTTTTCCCCTTCACTACAACAGCTATAACACCACCTTTGCATTTACTGAGCCGAATGATATGTTTCAGTGTCACACGTGAGTTACATTGCATGTGCTGGTTCAGAGGGCTTTTGTTCTCAAAGAGATGTGTTTAAAAGCGAATTTCAGGATGGTTTCTTCTGTTAAATCAAGCACCCGTAACAGCATCGAATCGAAACCTGTCAATCTGCTTACTCCTCTTTCGTTATTTGTTCATTGCCATTACAATTTTACTTAAATTGTATTTTGCTTTATGATTATATGTTGTTTTAACAACGGTTATTGTTCTGCTCTATCACAGAAATGTAATCTCCTCTGGTGAGTTTTTCCTTGTCTCTGTATTGTCTTCAAACATTTCACTTTTCAGGCTCTAGCGAATGGATACTGCTCCATGTCCTCTGTAAGTCCCAGATCTTTGATACCCTGCAGGGACTAAAATGGTGAATAGGTTTCTCCACAGAATAGAAGACATTGCTATTTTGTAAATTGCTAGAAATAATTATATCTTGGCTGCATTGTTCTGTCAGGCGAAAGAGACTCATTATGTCTTACTTGGATCATTTTAATACATCGTTATTGAGAAATAGTCAACCTTAAATTGAACATGGTTCTCATATCATGTAGCTAAAGCATATATTTCCTCGATTTTAAATGCTGAAGGGGCCCTTAATATATTTAGCAGTCAACTTTGGGGCTAAGATGTAATTAGTGGCGGCTCCTCTGTTAAGGCGGAGGAGCGTCACCCCACTGCTTTTTTGGCATGAAACAAAGGAAAAATAAAATTATAATAACTTGTGTTATTATTCTTTTATGTCCTCCTTCTCTGGCAGCTTTGCGTGAAGGGATGGGGGAAGGGGAGGAGTGGTGGCACCCTCCAAAGTGCGCAATGACTGCTTGGGCGGCCCGAGAAGTCTTGCGCACTTCGCATGTTCTCCATACAGACTGCATTACAACCTGCGTGGAGAACATGCCCAGTCTCCCAGTCAATGTCTGATGCCGAACCACAGTGCTCAAACCAATCATAAAGCTGATAAGGCAACGTTGTGATTGGCTGACAGGGAGCCTGGTTATGCTTCCTGTTGAGGCTGAGCTAGGGAGGACGCAGCGAGAAGGTACATTTTAAATTTGTATACATTTTTTTATACCCTCTTCCCCCCCACATGCTCCCGCCCCGACTCCCCTACCTCAGATCCATGCCGGCCGCTGTTGAACATCATACATCGCTCCCAGATGCTGTTCTACAACTTACAGCTCTACACATTTTCTGACCCCTGAGTGAAGAAATTAAAGTAGTGGGGTTAGTAAAAGCTTCAGTTAATCCCAAAGTCTTAGGCAACAACATAGAATGTGGGTTAATTTGTATCCAAAAGACCTGCGGGCCTATTTAAACTGGTCATGTTGAATTGTTTTTAATTTTCTCCCATACGCTGCATAAATCCTAATCTGCATATTCTGTTATAGTTATTAATGCCGTTGCCTCTATCAGATATGGTTGGAGAGTGTCAGAAATATGTAGGGTTAAAACTATACCCACGTATTCTAATAGTGAACTAACTTTAAAATCTGAATTAAATTATTTTCACATTATGGAATTTTGATAATAGTTTCAAATTGGGTCAATGATTGCATGTTCTCCCAGACTTGATGTATTTCTATTAAAACCCAGTCCTTTTAGGAGGGCATAAAGGTGACTATTTGTATTATTGCTCATATTCTACAAGTTTGCCCACAATGTGGATCTTAAAGTCCCCATCTAAGCTTATTTACAACAATACCAGTAATCCTGCACTACTTTCTGCGTAAGTAGACAACATTTCTGGCAGATGTGAGCCTGTGAGGAAGAGGAAGGGAGATTTCACAGCCGCTTAAACAGATTGCATTAGGTTATATCCAACCATTCAATTGCATGAGCAGGTAGAACATTGTACCCGTACATTATTGAGGGGATACATTTTGCTCTGATAACATCTAAAAGCAGCATTACAGATGGTTCGGTGAATTTTCTTGCAGTGTGTCAATTACTGCCATTCATGTGTGTTGCACGGGACCATTGTTCCTATATAATTAACTATACCATTAGATTACTTGTGTTCCCTTGTTTCTTGCAAACTATATTTAGCACAATTGCCGGATTGGCAATCTATATTTCCTACTTATGAGTGGGTCATTTAATCAACTGTCTAAATCTTATACTCTTTCGCTTCCTGCTTTTCCCACTTTTCCTCCCTTTTTTTATCTCTCCTCTTTCTATTTCCCTGGTCTTCCCTTCCCCTGTTCCCTATCCTGAGCTGTCATTTTTCTTTGACTCTCATCAAATATGTCAGACCATGCCCCTCTCTATTCGGATGATTACATTAAAAAGAACCTAGAAGGTCCTTCCCTGTTCTCTGACAATACTGAGCCCCTACAGCCTGCAAATATCTCGTTATCTAAACAATTAGATTTGTGCAGGACTGCAATTAATGATACGCATGCTAACAGAATATTTCAGGGCAGAAATCATTCCTTTAGGCTGACAAGTGAGAACTATTTCGGGTGTCTTCACTGACGGCAAACAATATTTGAGCAGCTTCAGCTACATTGGTACCACTTGTTCCAGGCATTGGATGGTACTTGGGATTGATACAGCTGTGGAACATGTCAACAAACTGACAATAGAAATCAATGATTTAGAGAAACAGATTAATGAGACCAGTAGCATTTTAGATGCTAAGGGCCTCATTTATGAGGCCGTGCGTCACTTTTACGCCGCTGGTGCGTCACTTTTTGTGATGCACCAGCAGGGTTAAAAATGTGCCTTGTTGCACCATATTTACAAAGTGACGCATCTAGGTAGATGCGTCACTTTGTAAACTCCTGCGCTACATTATACCTATGCCAGGTATAATGTATGCAGGGGGAGGCGTTCTGACGCAAGAAAGGGTCATAGAAGTGACGCAGTGAAATCTATAGGATTTCACTGCGCCACTTCTAGGACACAAATGCGTCAATTTCTTACGCCTGCCTCACAGCAGGCGTAAGACTGACGCAGGCCCTTTCACATGCGTCTTGCCCCATGCGAAAGGACACATTGCTGGAGTTGCATCACTTTTGTGAGACACTCCAGCAATGCCTCACTTTTGCGCCATACAGATACGTCAGAAATATTGACGTATCTGTAACTCCTTGCGCCATGATGCGTCATACTGTAAATATGACGCATCATTGGTGTCGCAAGGAGGACGCAGTGAAAAGGGACGCATCGCTGTTTTCACGCAGCGATGCGTCACTTTTCATAAATGAGGCCCTAAGAATCTGCTTGAGAAGGTCGAGAAAATAGTGGCTGAGTTCCATAGGATTCAACTAAATAAAAAGACAATAAAGGTTAAATGTGACATGGGGAACTACAAGCCTGAGAGAGCCTACCCTTACTTGACAGGCGACTTTTATAATAACAGGACCTATACCATTCCCCAATTCTCATGACCTTGGGGCAGATACAATAAACAACACAGTATTGTTGGATTTCAAGACATATCAAGGGATTCCTCCGACAGCTCTGACCTTGGTGATGGCCCCAGCACATCAACAAACACCTCCAACACTGCATAATTTTTTTCGGAAGAGGTCAGGGACGCCCCAACAGACGAGGCAGAAGCAGACCCCCCACGCTGGTTCAGCCAACCTGGACAGAAGTACAACGGAGAGCAATCACATAGCACTAGAAGAACGGTTAATTCAGTCTTTTTAGAAAAATAGGTCCACATATAGTGGAGTTGACCGTAAATGTTGAACCAGAAGTTTTATGCACAAAAAAGTGCAGAAAGATACACATATTTAGATCCGGGCTAAGGAAAAATTAAATAATATAGAACAGGACGTTTGCAGCATGTGTCAGCTTTATTTGCTTTCTGAATGCAATTTGTTATTTGCATTCGGTGTTTGCGTGTCATCTGTGAAGCTTTATTTCTGTATGCATCTGCAAGACAGCATGCGTCGGCAATTTAAAACTATTACTTTTATTTCTGTTTGCAGCGTGTTTGGCTTTTAAAGCTATTGTAGTTATTTATTTGCTTTCTTTGTTCATGTGTCATCTGTAAAGCTAGAAAACCTCTTATTTTATCTCGGAATTGCAGAGTTTACCCTAACGTGCCCATAAATTCCAACCTGCTGTGCGAGAGAGAAACTGCAACCATCTGTCTTATGTCATCCCGGGGGTGCATTGGCCAGTGGGAGGAAAGCACAATCATGATGTTTAGGTTTAACCTAACAGCATGCATGCGCTGTTGCTGCGAGGGGTACTGTATGTGGTAAATGTCTTGGAGCCTCTCCATCGCTTACCATTTGCAGGCTTGATTGTCAGTCATTGTAGCAGGCTTTTAACTAATTGGCCATCATATGTATGATATCATTTCCTTTAACTGTTTTGAAGCATGTTCGAAATACTAATTAATTTAGTTTTATTTGTGTCTTTCTGCTACAGTGCACATGGAAACCTTTTTTGTGCAACGCTTTTTTTTTCTTTTCGTTGAGGCTTATTTTTTCAGTTTCCACCTTTTTTCTACTACTTGATAAGCATTTGTATTTCTTCTACAATCTTCCCGTTCTGGTTAGTATTGTTGCTACCCCTATCGTTGGTCTACATGCTCCTCCCCACAAAGCCCCCCTACCATTGCTGCTTGTTTTTTAGGGCTCTTAAAGAGCACTATACTTTTGGCAGGTTTTTTCAAGATTATGCAGTTGCAGCTAAACAGGCTGTGCATGTGCAGCAGACCGTGTCAGTTCCCGGGTATTAACCTGCTAATGCACGATCTCTGCATATAGGGTAGGCCAGGCATGCAGCAATTTTTTAGGTCTCGCCTGAGCCAGCGCATGTGTTGCTCTGAGAGACATTTAGTAAGTGGGTTTTCAAAGTGCTACCAAAGACTTTTGCTGGCCTCAAGCTTGCGGTTAAGCGCATAGCCGCCATCTGGTATTACTATCTTTTCCTCATTAAGGGCATTGTTCAAACGCATCGCTCGCGGGCACCCTCGCAATCACTTTTACGCCGCTCAGTGCTCCGCCCCTCCCCCACCACAGAGCGCATCCCCGGGATCGCAAATATTTTCGCTTTCACAGGCGTGTTACTTTTACGGCCGCGCGGCCAATGCTTCTTGGCTTTAAAATTCGGGTCACCCTAGCAAACCTGGGCAAAGGCATGGACTATGTGTGTGCCTAGTGCACGGTGTTTGTGGTGGGCAGCTGAACACTACATTTGTGGTGTCAGGTAAGCCAGTATTCTTGCTGGTCACAGCTGAGCACTTTAGTGGTGGCAGCATGTTTGAGCAGGTGAGGGAGTGTTTATTTTAGCTATCATTCTTTCGATCAAGAGTACTAACCTCTTTATTTGTTCAGCGATAACAATAATAACCATCTATGTAGCGTCCTGCAACGCTAGTTTGGTAATGCACATTTCTTGCAGACACAGCAGGGTCTCTCTCGGTTAGAGGCTGGTAGATGCACAACCTCCGCCAGCACATACGGATTCACCTCCGCCAACCTGGCGGTTCACCTGCCCCGTTTAGAAGTGGGGAGCCACAAGATTTCCTCCGGGGGAGCTTGCGCTGACCCTGCAGACGAGAGACCCTTCACGCGGTGACCTGCTCTCCAGTGGGCAGCTAGTCACAGCGGTGGCCACACCGTTCTGATAAGGGAAGAGAAACCATAATTGCATGGCCCTGCCTTAGACTGCCTTGCAAGGCCCGGTGGTCCTGGCCACAGCGAAGAAACAACAGTGCTCTAACCCTAAGGGAGACATCTCCTACTGCCTTTGAGGTGTTTTCTTACTAAAACAGATTCTCTCTTTAGGTGTTTGTTTTTGTAAGTCCTGGTGCCCACTTGCATACCGTTAGCATCCATTAGTACGTGGACATTTGATCGCGTACCATTACTACGCAAGCGTTACAACGCATGTGATGTAACAACGCGTAGCCTTTAGTATGCGCGCTGTTAAATCGCATGCGTTGTTACAACGCATGCGTAAGGGGCGGGCGCCGCTCTTGGAGGTCTTCCCGGTGGCCATTTGCTCCAGTGAGGATCTGACGGTCTGCTGCTGGTGCTTTTCCGGGTCTGCTGCTGCTTTTCCGGGTGCAGGTGAGAGCCAGCAAGGGTGGTCTGTAGGCGAGTTCCTGCAAGATACAACTTTTTGGAGGTGTGGTACGAGGACATAGGTGAAGTTCGCTGGAAGTCGAGGCAACCTGCAGGAGGGACTCCGGGACAGCAGTGGCACCGGGGGCCACTCTCTGCGCCAGCCCTCTAGCCCCCTATCAGCTGCATATTCTGCCTGCCCACGACGGAGGAAGCCAGAGGAAGCAGGAAGTGGGAGAAGATTGGAACCACATATGGTAAGAGATAAGTGGGGCTGTGTAGAGTCGTGTAGGGGCTGTGTAGGGTCGTGCAGGGTTGTGTACCTGTGTTTGTGTTGTGTAGAGTAGTGTCAGGGGTCGTGCAGGGTAGTGTACTCGTGTTTGTCTGGTGTAGAGTAGTGTCGGGGGTCGTGAAGGGGAGTGTTTGGGAGTAGGGACAGGACTGGAGGTAGGGGCGGGGTCGTGCTGGGTGTAGTGTTGTAGGGTTTAGGTTAGTGTTCTGATGTTAGTGTAGTGTTTCACCGTTTTGGGAAGTGTTGGGGTGTCATGCAGGGGGTAGTGATTTAGGGTTTAGGGTAATGTAGTGGTGTTTCAGTAGTGTAAGGTAGTGTAGTGTTTGAGTGTTTTGGTAGTGTTTTAGAGTTTTAGATGGGAAGGCTAGTGTATTTCTATCTATTATTTATACTAGTGTTGTGTTTTAAACATTTTACAAAGGGGATTACATGTTTTTAATATGTCACGTTATTCCGCATACCTAGGCAAGTTTTTACTTCGCATATATTACCTCTTTCAATTTAATGGTAGGTGAACTAAAAACCTGCGAACTAACGGTTATTGCTAAGTAATACCCGCGTAGTAATGACATGCGAAGTAATGGCATGCGAAATAATGTGTCATATTCCTTGCAATCTGCTGTCTCTGCAGTGCACTTGCATCTGGCATAATGCGTGCAGCAGGAGGTTGGCATAATGCGAGCAGCACAAGGCTGGGCTAATGCATGCAGTGAAAGGCTGGTCTTATGCATGCAGCGCAAGGCTGGTCTAATGCATGAAGCACAGGTCTGGTCTAATGCATGCATGTGTAGGCCTTTATCTGGCAGAAACCTACCTGAAAGGAGTGGAATGCTGCACATGGATCATGACAAAAGTGCTGGAGTGGAAGACGATTCAGACTCATAGATGGATGCATTCAGTGCCCAGAGACAGAGAGTGAGGTTGGCCTTTATCGTTAGTTACTGTGGTAATGGAGATGCTAAATGTGCAGTAAAATGTGTGAATATGAAGGTGCACCCGATGACTTACAGGTGTTGTTGTATTTTTGTCTCAGTATCTCTTAATTCTGGCGTAATACAGTGCCTCCTTAAAGCAGTTATCTTATTGCCACACTGCGGTAATGCCTCCGGCTTTACCAACCCCAGCACATTTGAGTTCATGCAAAAAAATTTGGGCA
This sequence comes from Lissotriton vulgaris, assembly GCF_964263255.1. Taxonomy (NCBI): domain Eukaryota; kingdom Metazoa; phylum Chordata; class Amphibia; order Caudata; family Salamandridae; genus Lissotriton; species Lissotriton vulgaris. The sequence continues at coordinate 708,203,894 of NC_141700.1, forward strand.
GTGTTACCTAGCACCCCACGAACACCCGATGCAAGAACCGCCGAGCTTGGGTTGCTAAAGACAAACAGAGCCTGTGGAAAGCTTGATAAGCTGTGTAATATAGCACAGCGTGCAGCTATGCCTTGGGTTTTATACGCTCCTAATTCAGAAAGGCCTGCCTTCGAGTCCCTGCCAGAGAATGCAAACACAGCCCCACAGCACACAGTATTTTTTCGTAATCTTTAATACGAAGGGAGGTATGCATTTTTATTGAGGCTCGTTCCTCGGTAATGGGCCACCACCCAGCTGCGTGCAAGTCCACCTCAACCCCCCATCTCCTCATCCAAGTCCCTCCGCACAAGTTGCAGTCTTGAGTACTGTGGGAAATCTGCACGTTGCTTTACCATAATCATCAACATTCTGAACGCGTTGTGGATGCCCAAGGAATTGCTTGGGAACAGGAGGTGACAACAGGACAACTAGACAACTGGACAGTGTGCCTTTTTATGCCTGGAACAAGACGAATATTATTAATGTCGGTTTTCATTATGTGCAGAAGGCCAACGATCTTAGTCTAGCACCTATCTGCAAACAATCAAAACAAGTAGGTGTACTGCTACTTTAGACACAATCATGCAGATTCTTTGTCTTGTTCTTATGGCGTTCAGATTGTCTCTCTAAACATCTCTCTAACCCTCTCTCTACCCACCTCTCTCTACACACCTCTTTCTCTTTTTCTACAAACTTCTCTCTCTCTCTCTCTCTACACACCTCTCTCTACCTCTAAGTGGCAGCCGGAGCCTGATAGCAACGCTTGTCCTTTAAAAAACAAACAAACAAGCATTGGCATAGCCAATAGGTCCCGCCTTTGGGGCCTTATAAGTGTTTAACCCCTTCCATGCTGGGCCGTTTCCGCCGCTGTGCGGTAAACAAAAGAACAGGGCGGGGCCGTGACGAACCCCAGCCGTCATCAGCACACGAGCGCCGCAGAGCGTGACGGCTGGGGTTCGTCACCAGCATGGAAGGGGTTAACCATGCAACAGTTAATGTTGTTGCACCAAGGATATTTTGCTGCATAACTAAATACTTATAAGGTCCCAAAAGCAAGACCTATTGGCTATGCCAGTGCTTGTTTAATCTTGTATTAAGAGCTGTGTGGGTCAGGTACTCGTGCAAACTCTTTGGGTCTGTTGCATTTTCGCTGCTACTTGCTGATTACTGAGCAATCTGCTGCAGCTCATGCTCTCTTTTAGGAAATGGGTAGGCAACAGTAGCTGAAGCTAAAATATCACAGCAGACTAGGTTAGGCTGCACTGGTGAAGAGGGGTGTATTACTAATAATTGCACTGAATATAAATATTTGTGCTGACCAAGTAGCACAGAACAAAATATTCTCTGACTGACTAGTGCAACTGGTCTTCATCGGTGGGAGCAGTTTTCGATTTTATATTGGTCAGACGATGGCCTGTGCAAATGTCAGTCTAAAATTGAACTGCATGGTTGCAATATAATCTAATCAGAGCCCAGGAGAATGATTTTCTGTGGCAGAGACTCCATGTGCAAGCAACGTATTTACTCTACGTTAAAATGCTGAACACATCACAGCAAGAGTCACTCCGATCACACATTACAAGTTTTCATCAGAATGAATGAAAGTTATATTATACCCTGCCAGCTTTTCTTACAGCATTGTTGCACCTACATTGATTTTACATTTATTCAAAAGTAATACACCACATTCTTTCGCTGGTGTCATGAAGCAGAATAAATACACTTTTTGACCTTTCTTAGGCCCATCGCACATATTCAGCCGGCAGCTGTGGACTCCACTTTTGAGAGAAAATTCTTCATAATTAGACCTTTGTTTGCAATACTTTTATTAGTAGCTTTACTCATAATATTCTAGAATGTTAAGTTTTTCTGTTAAATTCTTTGCTTTTTTTTACAGTATCTTCAGGGGTTGTCCATAACTGAATGTCTTTTTAGCTTTAGTTCTGTAGTGACTTGGAGAAACAAAATCCTAAGATGTGAAAGCACTCACTTCAGACCAAAGAGTTACATACATTCATGTCAGCTGGCAAAATTAAATTCATACATTGTATCAAGGATTGTTTAAAGCCAAGCGTCTAATTTGGGTCCTAATCTCATAGTGTATAACATACTGGATAATGTTCCTCATGCTTCCTCAAAGAGGAAATCGAATTCTCTCAAAAGATCTTTTCACCCCTTTTGCAGTCCTGGACCAGCCAGCCTCCCACTATCTTGGGTATTTAGCTCTCCCATAGGTGTGACCTATTGGCTTTGCCAATGCTTGTTTCCCTATTGAAATTGTTTTTAACTTGGATGAGGTCATCGGGGCTGTTGCAAACAGTCCTGCCAATAAAGCCTCTGGATCAGATTGAGTTTCCATGGATAAGGCAAATCTTGAACTTTGGGCACAGTTACTTGTAAATTTATTAAACACAGCCTGCAAGTCCATTTTCTATAATTCCTGGAATTGTAAGATCATTATATTCATTTTTAGAAAGGGAGTCTCAGTTGCTATCATCCAATCTCATTTCTAGGTGCAGTTGTGTCTAATTTACATCTTCTGATCAGTAAGTAAACAATCGCTAAACGTAGTCCCATCGACCTGGCCTTCATGGTTCTCTCATGTGTGTTTGATTCTGTTGTGAGATCAAAGATGTGGGGCATTTTAGAATGTATGGGGGTCAATAAGGGCATTGCTACTTTTTTATGATGATTCATGCATGAGACAATTCGTTGTGCAGTAGTTAGTATAGAGAGAGCCACATATGGGTTCCACTAGGGTAACTACACATTATAGGTAATGTAACAGATCTACGTACATAACAACATTGCTATTTCAAATATGTTTTAGATGCCCAAGGACAAATACTTGGGTTGATCAAGCATGATAAGCTGCTACCATTGTGCATGCGTTTCCACGATCGATGTCACATTATGAATTTTGAGATGCGGAATTGATTGAGAACTGCACAAAAGTCACAAGGGTGATATAAATGCACACAGGATGAGCATCCGTGATATAGCCTTTTTGTTATACATGATTTCTTAGCCTTGAAGAAGTCACAGGATTTGGTGACGGGTAAGGGACAAAACACATGTTGGCTGTGATTGGTGGATCTGCAATAATAAGAACAATAAGAAGCAGACACAACTGGCGAAACTATTTGTGTTATAAGAGATATTGAGCATGTGCTGGGGATTTTAGTGTTTGGATTGGGTGGCCTAGGCCACATTACAGGGAGAGGACTGTTTTTTTCTACCTTGCAAGTACCATGCTACAGATACGTTGCACAAAGATATGGTGTATTTCGCCTAGGCGCGCCACTACCTTGTCAATAAACCACACTTCAACTAGAAACACTCTATAGGTTGTTTTAATAAGGGCCTTGGAGACATATTGAGCCCAACGAACACCCCACTATTGAGGACAACTGTTTGTTTTTTTTTTTAAATATAAGTCTACCTTGGCATTTATTTAACATCTCACTACCTTCTTAGTGTGTTTTCATGTCTAAAATTTGCCTTGTGTCACAGAAAAACATATGTTTACATTTCTTACTGCAATTATGATTGTCTTATTCATCAATGAATGAATAATCTGTGATAATTTGTACTGTGTATGATGCATATATATATATATATATATATATATATATATATATATATATATATATATATATATATATATATATTCACTGAAAAAACCATAGGTTATATACCATATATAGTTAGGAATTAGCATTTACAAAACCTTGAAAATTCACTGAAAAAACCTAAGGTTATAGACCATATATAGTTACGGATTAGCATTTACAAAACCTTATTTTACTCTCACAAAACCATTGAAATTCGCATATATAGTTAGTTGCACTAACTATATATCGCGCACCCGCAATCCACTGCTGATGATGTCACATATTACATCATTCATGACATGGTCAGTGACATCACTGATGACATCACTGTTGACAACTCAAATGACATCACTGACGACATCACTGATGACATCATTCATGTGATAATACGATTAACCTCTTCAGACTCTAATATAACCTTAGATACACTCAGTGTAAACAGACACTCACAGATTGTCACTCATTCATGGAGTTGCTCATACACCTAGTCAGTCATGCAAAGAATCAATCACACCTTCATTTCCTGAACTATACAGTTATGCACACCTTACTTATTCAAACATATTTTAACACATATTTACTCTCTTATACAATCACTGATACAAGTTTTCAATGATCCATGCAGCCACTCACACATTCACTAGCTCTTATGTAAAGTAATTTATATATGTCAACTCTCGCATGTACTCTGTTTTACATATGTACTTACTTTGACATGTAGCACTGAGAAACCAATCACTCACCAATATACTCATGCACACAGTCAACTACCCATAGAGCTGTTTCCACATGCAGTTTTGAACCCATACATCTAGTGAATCAACTGTTCACACATCTATGCACAGAGTCACAAACCTCCCAGACACCCACACACACACACTCAGTCTCCCATACAAATACTTGGGCAACCAATCAATAACCCATATAGTTACTCATATAGCTACTGATCAACACATGCAGCAGTTTACAGAACAACAGATATAATGATGCAAAAATTAAGACAGTTTAGTCACTAACCCATGCACTCAGTGAGACACATTTAATCACTCTCTCATACAGTCAGTCATGCACCTACTAAATCCTTCATCCAGACACTTATACATCCACTCATTCTTCAATATGTAAGACATATTTTAACTTTACAGAAACATACAGTCACTGGATGATGTCAGCAGTGATGTCATCAGTGATGTCACTGACCATGTCATGAATGATGTAATATGTGACATCATCAGCAGTGGATTGCGGGTGCGCGATATATAGTTAGTGCAGCTAACTATATGCGAATTTCAATGGTTTTGTGTGAGTAAAATAAGGTTTTGTAAATGCTAATCCCTAACTATATATGGTCTATAACCTTAGGTTTTTTCAGTGAATTTTCAAGGTTTTGTAAATGCTAATTCCTAACTATATATGGTCTATAACCTATGGTTTTTTCAGTGAATTTCAATGTTTTTTTTATTGCAAATATCAAAAACTGTTAAATGTATTATTCTTTTAAATGAAAAATATATTTTATCTTTGTAATATAATTTTTTTATGCATCTGCCAAACCCTAACCTCTTAATAATGCACTGTGGTGGAATTGATTTTGGGACTATGACTGGGGTTGGTCTGGAAATGCTTTTAAAGGACACCTTTCATCAATTGATGACACTTTTTCCCCAAACTGCCTTGGTATATTCCAATATATGCCAATTAGAGAAATGGAAGTGGTCCAACCAACATGTGAATAAATCTGTTTCTGCTTACATGAGAGAATTTACAATGGGTTTAATATACAACAATAACTAGACATCTACAGAGGAGATGGTGTGCACTTCTCCGATGAGGGGAATAGAATATTCCTCCTGAATTTAAAACTGTGCATTGGAACCTACTTGTAAGTACCTTAATTAGCCACAGAACCCAATAGCTCTTTTCATTGCTTCCCTACCTCTGATCATTCAAAACGTTTATCTTTTTCTAACCTTTTTTTTTTTTTTCACCAAACTACGCTCCCCGGTTCGGTTACCGGTGCCCGTACCGGGCGCTCCCCCCCGCGAAATTTTTTAAATTTTTTATTTTTTATTTTTGCATATATCACCGTCCTAAGCCCCCCTCAGAAAACCTAGAGGGTCACAAAGTGTCTACCCCCTTCTACCCATTCCGAACATTGTTTGTCGTCCTTCTTGTGTCTCAATTCTACCGATACTCAAAATGGAGGACTCCCGTAACGCTGCCGGTTCGCGTACCGGGGCGCGCACCGGTGAGCGCTCGAAAGAAAAGGTGGGAAAGTAATTTACAGAAAAACCACTAGAGACACTTTCATCAAATATAGAATAGGCCCTACTACATAGCAGTCCCTACCATTTACCCAAATTTGATGGAATTCCATTGAGAACATTATGCTGTAGGCCTGACTAAATATCCTGAGGTAAAGTACCTAACAAAAACACTTATGAAGTGTTAGAATTGACAACCAATTAAAATGCTACTTTCATTATCTTCTATTATTTCATGACATTTGATTGGTTATGTACCTGAATATATATAAAGAAAGAGAGAGAAACACAGCCATTTTGACTACTACTTCCTGAAGTACATTTCAAGTGCATTTCAACTGAGAACTTAAACTTCTTTTTGAAAGGTAAGATGTTATTTTAAAAACTGAAGTATGTTGTGCACTTTAAGTTAATTAGGAAAACATTTTCTGATAGTTATATACTATCCCTCTGTAATAGTTATAGAATAAGATAGACTTCTCTGTTATAGTTATGGATGGAGTTAGGCTTGTCTTGTATAATTATGAATTTACTTAGGCTTTATCACATACACTTTTTTATATTTCTACTTCCAGTCTGATACCATACACTGCCCAAAGATAAAATCACTGTTAAAAAAACCAAAGTACCTGTCTGAACTTAAACCCAACAGTGCCCTATCTCTACTGATATATTTTTTTTATGCAAATTACAGCACAAAAATGGAAGGAGAGCAAAAAAATACCATCGAAATTGTTCTGGAAAGCAACAAACATACAGATATTGAACCCAATGACTATGAATTCTTTGATGAATCACGGGACTATGAACTTCTTCAATGTGTAGAATCAGTAGATTTCCTGATTGAAAATGAGGACATTTCTGACAATCAAATATTAGAAGTTCTTTTAAATTTTGAAAACGAATCTGAGAAATAAATGTATATTTAATAATTCAGAAATTGTTTGAGACATTATTCATTTTTATATGTATTTTTTAAACTAGTACCAAATTGATTATAATGTAAAGTCAGACTTTAAATATACTGTGCAACTTTTTTGTGTAACATAGTAAGTTTGCTCATAGTTACTTCCTTTCTCCCACTATTTTATCTCCAATGTGTATTTAACATCTCTTTTTCATCTCCTGCCTCCATATTCTTTCTGCTTTCCTCACATACTATGCTATGAATTCCATATACCACAATAACTTCTGAAACAACATGCAAGATATCTACAAAGGAAACGGTGTATTTTTATTTTTAGACTCTGCATTGGTACCTACATGTTGGTACTTAAATAAAATTTTTTTTAAAAAAATACAACAAAAAGAACAATCAATATACATACATTATTTGAACATTCTTTCATTCTATTTCCCTATATTACGCTCCCCGGACCGCTTCCCGGTGCGCGTACTGAGCGCTCCCCCCGCAAAAAAAAACGATAATAAAAATTATTTTTTTTTGCCCCGCGGGGCCCTTTTAAAGCCCCCTCATCAAACCTAGGGGGTCAGGGAGGATGTACTCTGCCCCCTTATGCTCATTTCCCCCTTTGTTTTTGCCACATTTTGTGTCTCGATCCTACCGAGACACAAGATGGCGGCCGCTCCGGACTGTTTAGAATGTTGACAGTCACCGGGGAGCCAATCCGCTTCTCCTCGCGAAGTTCCGTTACGCGTCAGGTACGCGAACCGGGGCGCTAACCGGGACGCTGTCACAGATATATCTGTTTTTTAAAACGTTAATTTCTCAAAATCCACTGGAGCACATATATTGAGACATAGCAAAGGCACGTCGGGCAAACCATATCTACAATTTTGCCAAGTTTGGTGTAAATCCATTCAGCCGTTCGAGCTAAAAGTGATTCCAACCGCCCTATGGAAAAATGAATGGGAAAAATGTGTTTTGGGACCCCCCTTTTATCTCGCCCCCCCTTGACGAAACCCCCCCAAATTTTCAGGGGCTGCTCAGAAACAAAATGTGCCATTTTCCTGAAACTTTCAGCCAATTCCGTCCACAAACGCCAATGTTATTCGACATAGAATTTTCAGAAATCCCATAGGAAAAAAATCCTAACTATATATACCTACTGGCGACCGCCAGTAGGTAATATATATATCTATATCCAATATCAAAGTTGCAGTAAACTGGCGTGCTGCCAGATCGCTGTTGGTGCACAAGAGTTGGCGCTACCGCTAGCGCTGTAAATGTGAAAAATATTTCCCCAACCTTCTATGATTAAGGAACCGGCACTCGTAGTCATGGGTGTTCTCCTGTTTATTGCATAGACTGCATCACACACACAAACATCACAGGGACGTTTTCGGCAGTTCGCTGCCTTTTTTGACCTGCCATGCGTCATTTTGGTGCTCCTTTTTAAAGTTAAAAAAACAATAAAAATAGAAGATGCCCTTTCCTCAACATTCATTGGGTATGCACTTACATGTGGGAAATTAACTACACAAAACAAAATACACCGCTGTAAATACTCAGGAAAAATCGCAACAGCAATGTAATCGCAACAGCAATGTAGCGGTGGTGTCATGGGACCTTACTACTGCTTATCGAGACTGGCTGCACTGAACACACGGACTTGAGTTTTAACTGCATAAAGCATGAAGCGTCACCGTGAGTCCTTCTCCCTGGTAACTTGATATTTTTGTATTTACAATCAAGGTGTTTCCGAGTAAAGAAGTAAACTGCCATAGTAAACGGAGACAAATGGGAGAAGTTGATGATAATATGCGGAACGACTATGCTGAAAAAATTCTGCCTACATTGGCAGAAATGCGTGACTTTTTGGGCTTTTAAAAGAATATTAATGTGATGCCATCTTTTATTCAAGGACGTGCAATAATCCAGTCCGGGCTTTGCGAGAGACATAAAAATGCATGATGGGACTTTTTAGTATAAAATGTACTGAAATACGTAATTCTCAACAGCACAGGTAGTAAAAGAACAGTGAAGTAATGTTATCTGTAGGCTTTACAGCGGTGTATTTTGTTTTGTGTAGTTAATTTCTCACATGCAAGTGCATACCCAATGAATGCTGAGGAAAGGGCATCTTCTATTTTTATTGTTTTTTTTCCTATAAAGGAGCACCAATATGGCGCATGGCAGGTCGAAAAAGGCAGCGAGACTGCCGAAACGCGTCCCTGTGATGTTCGTGTGTGTGATGCAGTCTATGTAATAAACAGGAGAACACCCATGACTATGAGTGCCGGTTCCTTAATCATAGAAGGTTGAGGAAATATTTTTCATATATATATTACCTACTGGTGGTCGCCAGTAGGTAGTTATAGTTAGGACCTAGTTTCCATGGGAAATCCACAACATTTTATTTGGAATAACTTTGGCGCCGGTGGCCGAATCTTTGTGAATTTCTCCAAGAAAATGGCCTGCTCAGTTCCGCTCCTTCCCTGAAAGTTTGGGGGTGATTCGTCAAGTGGGGGCCGAGAAAAAAGGGGGTCTCAAAACGTGTTTTCCCCATGCAATTTTCCATAGGGACCTTTAGCCAGGGCTACAGCCCGAACGGCTGAACGGAATTACACGAAATTTGGCAGAGAGGTAGAGTTCTGTTCGCAGATTGTGCTTTTTGTTAAATGGTGTAAATCCGTTCAGTAGTTTCTGAGAAAATTGCAAGTAAAATCATAGAGATATCTAGAGACGGAGTTCAGCACGCGTACTGAAATCTGTTCAATTACGAGCGCGAGCTGCATGCTGATTGGCTGTGAACTGTCTGTCAACACTCGAAACCAGGAAATGTTGGTGGCCATCTTGTGCCTCGCTAGAACCGAGTCAGAAGAAAACAGTAAAACAAAGTTCAGAAATAAGGGAAGGGGGTAGGGTAGACCCTCTAGGCTTGCTTAGGCGGTCGTACATGGATGTTTATGCTCTATTTTTTTTTTAAAGAAAAATCGCGGCGTACGCGTATGGAAATACGTAGAATTACGAGCAGGAGCTGCATGCGGATTGGCTGTCAATACTCCAAACCAGGAAGTGTTGGCAGCCATGTTGTTTGTCGGGAGAGCAGAGACAGTAAAACAAAGTTGAGAAATAAGGAAACGGGGCAGAGTAGAAACATTCTGAGCCTATAGTCTTGGTCAGTGGGTGGTATATGGATCTTTAGGCTCAATTTTTATTTTTTTTAAAATAAAAAATGGCGGGGTACTCGTGCAGTACTTGTACGCGGTGGAAAAGGTGAAAACAAAGTAGAAGTCCGTTTAATTCATTAGGTCCCGGGGGGGGGGGAATTACGGGGGCAATTTTTCTGCATAATGGGGGCTTGTAAGGTGCCCCGAGCACTGGGGAACGGCACTCCTTTAGTTTTAATATTGAAGTATGCGAGGGGGGGGTTAGGGCCTTACTCCCCGCTGTCTTGCTGAGCGGCACCCCTCGGGTCTCTCTCCCCGCACACGTCGCGGGGAACGCCACCTTTCTGGGGCAGTGATATGTAAAATGACCTTACAACCTTCCAGCTCCGGGTACCTGCATTGTCTGAAGATTTTTTTAGTAATGTTGGGAGGGTGGGCTTGATAATACGTCCTTGTTAATTGCCATAGAAGCCTATGCTCTGGTGTTAACATGGGCTTCTATGGGAAATAACAAGGCCGTATTATCAAGCTCATTATCGCCATTTTATCGGCAGTTTCCTGCCAATAAAACAGCGATAATTTTAACACCGGTCCTTGATAATATGCACGTAAGTTTACTGGTCAAAAAAAGAGCAATGAGATATATTATCAACAAAAGGCAAAACATTATCGTCGCTTTTATCGGCAGGAAACTGCAGATAAAGCGGCGATAATGGGCTTGATAATATGCCCTTGTGAATAACCATAGGAGCCCAGGTTAACACCAGAACCTGGGCTGCTATGGGGAGTTACAAGGGCCTATTAGCAAGCACATTATTGCCACTTTATCGGCAGTTTCCGGTCGATAAAAGCGGTGATAATGTTTCGCCTTTTGTTGATAATATGCTCCTTCATTTCTATGATAGTATGTAAAGCTTTCCTTTTTTTGGTATAGCAGTTGTATTCTCTTCGTATGCTCAGCGTTGTTTCGAAGCCCACGTTTTCTTTTTCTTCAAGTTCAACAAGCAAACCTTTCTTTATATCAGTTAGTAAATCTGTTGCTTTCTTTTCCCGGTTCGTGTGTGTCATCCGCTGCTCTACTTTTGTACAGTATTAATAGTCATATTTTTTATATATTTATTTTGAAAGGTAGTGCTGAGGCACCAAACGTTGATTAAGTACTCCATCCACCGCTATTTTAGTAGTTTCTCACCTTTTTGTAGTATTATATCTGTTAGTTAGAACTCAGTAGTTTTCAATCCTAGTCTTGAATATCTTACTATAGTATTTCAACATTATTTTTATTGTGGGCCGTCATACCCCTCCCCTACAAAATAAAAGAAGTATGTATTTTTTTTAATTAACTTTTATTAAACAATAAATATACACAAGCTCAATTATAACTATATTAGAACTGGAAAAATAACTTAAACAATGTTATAAACAAATTGTGAAATGGATTCCAAAAGGTTTCCGATTGGTAATCTGCAAAAGAAAAAAGAAAATTAGAGTTTTGAATTATGTAGATGTGAGTAAATGAGTTGAAGCATTACGGGGCATATTATCAAGAACGGTGATAAAATTATCGCCGTTTCAGTGGCAGGAAAATGCAGCTAAAGCGGCGATAATGGGCTTGATAATATGGTGTTGTGAATTCCCATAGCAGTCCAGGTTGTGGTGTTAACCTGGGCTACTATGGGAATTCACAAGGGCATATTATCAAGCCCATTATCTCAGTTTTTGCAGCAGCAAACTGCCGCTAAAGTGGCGACAATGGGTTTGATAATATGCTCTATGGAATTCCAATCGAACATATGTTAGATGTCCTTCACATCTAACATGAGCTTCAATTGGAATTCAATAGAGCATATTATCAAACCTATTATGGCCACTTTAGCGGCAGTTTGCTGCCGATAAAGTGGCGATAATTTTGTTGCCAAGGTTTGATAATATGGTCCTCTCTACTATCATAAATAAAAGTTACACAACAGTTTTACGAGTGCAGTGTACCTGGTACATTTTACTTGTTATAGTGCCGCATTCAAGTGGTGTCTATATGTAAGTGCCTACTGCGTTACTAACGCCCGTTATGCCAAATTATTTCTAATGCATTCCTATGAAGGATTTGTAGATCTAGGCCTCTGTGCTTACCTTTGTATAAACCTTGCGGCCAAACACATAAGGAAGTGGACTTCACAACTTCACTGGGGCTGTTCTTCTACACGTCGAAGCAGACAGCAGTGTCTAAGTTTAAGAGAGAAAGAGAAATGATGTCACAGAGAGTGAGAGAGAGAAAGAGAGAGAAAACAACATTAAAACTGTGTCGTAGAGTCTGGAGTTGAGATTTTTTCTTGAAAAGTTAGATGTTTATTTACTAGCTCCTTGCATCACTTTATCTATGTTAAAAGTGACTCAAAAGTGGCGTAATAAGGTTGTGAATCTGTTTGTCAGACTGTTGTAAAGTATCTGTTGTCACTGCTCGGAGGTAATTATTTATTTTACCGAGAAGCTGCTGTACACTACGCACTCTGGGCCATAATATCAAGCCTGGACGTCAAAATTATCGCCACTTTATCGGCAGGAAAGTGTCGCTAAAGTGGCGACAATGGGTTTGATAATATGCTCTATGGAATTCCAATCGAAGCTCATGTTAGATGTCCTTCACATCTAACATGAGCTTCAATTGGAATTCAATAGAGCATTTTATCAAACCTATTATGGCCACTTTAGCGGCAGTTTGCTGCCGATAAAGTGGCGATAATTTTGTTGCCAAAGTTTGATAATATGGTCCTCTCTACTATCATAAATAAAAGTTACACAACAGTTTTACGAGTGCAGTGTACCTGGTATATTTCAGTTGTTATAGTGCTGCATTCAAGTGGTGTCTATATGGAAGTGCCTACTGCGTTACTGACGCCCGTTATGGAGCCTTATTTCTAATGCATTGCTATTAAGGCTTTGTAGATCTAGGCTGCTGTGCTTACCTTGTATAAAGAGTGCGGCCACCAGAGTTCACCATTCGACTTGAACTCTGCTTCTATACGTCAAAGTATATTCAATAAGTTGCTGAGAATTCCATTGTGTTGCTCGACAGGCCGTGATTGCTTCTGAAGGATGTTTGCTGAAAGAAACAAAAGGACGTTTTGATTAGTCATCGTAAACTGAGTTGCGTAACTACTATCAAAAGTGAATTTTAATGTGGGTTCTTAATATTTCGTAGTTAAGACTGTTGCAGCTCCAGCAAACAAAGGAAGATGAATAAGTTAATAGAGGCCTGGGACGGCCTCGTGATGCAGAAAAAAAAATACTATCATGGACGCACAATTAATAATAATAGAGGCCGGGGGGAGGAGCTTCGCGGGCAACCAAGATGGCCGCGTGAGCTCGGAGCTCCGAAGACCCTCCGATCCTCCGTATTGATCCTGCTATCTATCCTGTCCCACAGTAGTGGGAATCTGTTGCTGAGCTGTTGCTGAGGCGGGGCCCGTTCTCCGATCGAAGATCCGAGTTTCCTGTCCTGAGTTACATCGTGGTGTAGATTGGGGACGACGACGCCATGCCAGTCTGGCGTTACGAGGGCGAAGGTGGTGCTTCCACACGGTGACAGTCGGAGAGGGTTGGAGCTGCCCCGTTCTGTGCTGCCGGCCAGAACAGATTGTCCAGCGGCCTGACGTTCTGGTGAGGCGGTGGAGGTGAATACTGTTTCCTGCCGCCTGAAAGCGGCAATATCGGTTGGACCCTTTTTTCTGGCTGCGTTCCCCCGTCGCCCACAATGGCGGGCAGAGGGGACCCGGACAAGGGGAAGCCCTCAAGAGTTAGCAGGAAACCTTCCCTCTCACAGACCACCATCTCTGAACGTTTCTCCCTCCCGAAGGGGTCGCCTGGTGCTTCAGGCCGTACTAAAGACTCGCAGCGCGATGTGTCCCCGGAAGATACTGAACCCACCCTCCGGGATGTTATGGGGGCCATTGCGGGCATCAAGGCCGAAATGCACAAGCAGCACGAAGTGTTGTCACACAAGGTCGACACGTTGACGATTGAAGTCAACCTTATCAGGGCGGACCTCGGAAAGACGAACGACAGAGTCAAGTCGCTCGACCTTAAGACGTCGAGTTTGACTACTGATATGTCCGACCTGCAGTCGGAGGTTCGAGACCTGAAGACCACGAACACGCTGCTTGCCCGCAGGCTCGATGATTTTGAAGGACGCGCAAGGCGCCAGAACGTCCGCATTATTGGTGTGCTGGAGGGCGCCGAGGAAGACGCTGCTGATCTCTTTGTGGAGAACTTGGTGCTGAATCACTTGGCTCCCGGTGGACTCAGCAAGTTCTTTTCGGTGGAGCGAGCACATAGACTACCTGGTGGCCAACCGAAATTGGGAGCATCTCCGCGCCCCATCATTGCCAGACTCTTCAACTTCAGGGACCGAGATGTGATCCTGCAGGCATCGAGAAGGGGTGGCCCGTTGAAGTTCCAGAATGCAGACGTGAATTTCTTCCCCGACTTCACTCAAGCGGTTCAGAAACGCCGGCAAAGCTTTATGGGCGTCAAGCGTAGGCTGAGGGTGTTGGGGATGAAGTACTCCATGCTATTCCCGGCGAAGCTTCGGATAGAACATGGCGCCCGGGTGGTGTTCTTTGACTTGCCGGAGGCTGCTGGGGACTGGCTGGACACTTTGCCTCAACGTCGGACTGCCCCTGAGGACCAGTCGGAAGAGGCGTCGGGTGGTCCTGATCTTCAGGAATGAACAATGCTTCCTCTGACTTCTTTCGGTGGATGGCCCTGCAAGTGCAATCAGTTACGGACTATTGTTTTCTTTTTCTTTCTAATGCTGCTTTTTCAGTTTGGGGGATGACGGGGGGTGATAGGATGTCTCCTTTCTCCTCGGGGGGCTTTCCGTAGATTAGTTTTTGGGGGCGACAGGCACACTGCTGGTTGGGGGGGCTTCTTAGTCTAATGCAGGGGTGCAGGGTGGGGGGTGGCTGGTTTGGTTGTTTTATTTGTGTTCTTCTTTTCTCTTTTCTCTTGTGGCAAGGTGATTCTTCTCCTGTTTACTATTTTGCGGTAGCCGCTTTCTGGGGGTGGGGGTTGGGACGATGCTTCTTTGACGATGGGGGGTAAGACGCTAAATGTATTGAGTTGGAATGTGAATGGGCTGGGGGATCGCATTAAACGTGGGGTGGTACTGCAGATGTTTAAACGGTGTGTACCTGATGTCATTTTGCTACAAGAGACACATCTCATTGGTAATACGTG
This sequence comes from Lissotriton vulgaris, assembly GCF_964263255.1. Lineage (NCBI taxonomy): Eukaryota > Metazoa > Chordata > Amphibia > Caudata > Salamandridae > Lissotriton > Lissotriton vulgaris. The sequence continues at coordinate 708,219,111 of NC_141700.1, forward strand.
CCACGCACTCAATAGGAAAGGTTTTAAGATGGTGGCCCACTCGGGGTTCTCTTCGGGGTCCCGAGGGGTGGGGATTATGGTGCGCATGTCTCTCCCATTGGAGGTGGAGACTAGGGTGATTGACGACAGAGGTCGCTATGTTGCCGTTGTGGGCAGATGGGAGGGGCGTACCCTGGTTTTGGTTTCGGTTTATGTCCCCCCAGGCCTGCAGACAACTACCTTCCAGGATCTCGGGGGCGCCATTTTGGGCCTGCCTGAGGGATTGCTCATAATGGGTGGGGACTTCAATGCAGTGGTGTCAGGTACCCTTGACCGGTTTCCATCCAGAGATCTTCGTAGCGCACAGTTATGGCTCCCAAACTTTCTGAGTACCATGGGTCTCATTGATTGTTGGCGGCTTCTCCATCCCGCCCAGCGGCAGTACTCATTCGGGCGCGCACGGAAGCCTCTCCAGGATTGACTATATCTTGACTCCGGCGGTCCAGGCCTCGGCCGTATCCGGGGGCCCGCCTGATGGCTAGGGGCATATCGGACCACTCCCCGGTTTGGGTGTCGTTTGACTTTGGCATTGTGGCGGCCTCTCGACTAGCATCGGTCAATCCTTGGTACTTTCGCAACCCCAAAACTCGTGACCTTCTAGCTAAAGCTATCGACCTGTATTTCTCCGAGAATACGGGCTCGGTATCGTCGGCCTTATCTCTGTGGGAGGCCTTCAAAACTGTCCTGCGAGGAGAAGCTTTCTCCTTAATAGCCGAGGTGCGCAGGCGCAGGGATGAGGAAATGGTGCGGTTGGAGTCGGAAATTGATGACCTTGATTCTCAAATGGACACGGACCCGACACCCGACTTAATTCATGCCCTCTCCTTAAAGCAGTCGGAGTACCGAGCCACTGCCACTGACGCTGCCAAGGCGATGGGCAGAGAACAGCAAGGAAGGATTTACGATGCAGGGGACAAGGCGGGCAAGCTTATTGCATGGTTGGATAGGAGGGGGATGGCTTCCCGCGTGGTGCCCGAGATTTTGGGTGAGGACGGGGTGGTTGTTACTGACCCCAGCGCTATTGTTTCGGCTTTTGCCGACTACTCCGAGACGGTCTACACCTCGGTCTCCACCTTGACTGAGTCGGACTCGGCCTCTTTTTTGGAGGGTGTTGAGCTCCCTTGCCTGTCAGACCCCGAGCGTGACGACATGGATAGGGACATTACGGCTGACGAGGTGGCGCTCGCGATACGGTCGTTGCGCTCCGGCAAGGCTCCCGGTCCCAACGGTCTTCCGGTGGAACTTTACAAGATCAAGGCTGACACCGTCGCAGTGCCCCTGCGGCGTATGTTTTTGGAGGCTCGTGAAGCTGGTGAGCTTCCGCTAGACCAGCGTTTGGCCACCATTGTGGTTATTCATAAGGAGGGAAAGCCCAGGGACCTTTGTAGGTCGTACCGCCCGATCTCCCTGCTGAATGTCGAACCCAAGATTCTGGCTAAGTTACTGGCCAACCGACTGGTGGGAGTGATCGCCGATTTGGTTCATCCGGACCAGTCGGGATTTATACCTCACCGCAACACCGCTCTCAATCTTCGGAGGCTTCACGCTGTCATGGCTCGGGTGCATACACTCAGCGAGCCAACCGTCTTGGCATCATTAGACGTGACGATGGCGTTTGATTCCCTCGAATGGAATTATCTATGGGCGGTGTTGTCTAAGTTTGGGTTTGGCCCCGACTTTATTGGTTGGGTCCAGCTTCTCTATGCCTCCCCACTGGCCAATGTGACGGTCAATGGCCGGGTGTCAGCTTCCTTTGCCTTGCGCAGAGGTACCAGACAGGGTTGTCCGCTGTCGCCGCTCCTTTTTGCTTTGGCGCCTGAGCCGCTCGCGGCCTGGATACGTACCCACCCCGACATCTGTGGGATCAAGTGGTCGCCGGGTTTCGAGGACCGGGTTTCGTTGTATGCGGACGACATCCTGCTTTACCTAACTTCCCCCTGTCGGTCTTTGATAGTGGCTTTTGACGTGCTGAGCACTTTTAGGGGATACTCGGGCCTAGTCATTAATTGGTCGAAATCCTGCCTCTATGTGCTCAGTGGAGGAACCCCACGTCTTCCTAGGGGTTGCGCTATACAGGTCTCGCAGCAGGGGTTTAAGTACCTGGGTATCTATATATCAACGGATGCCCGGGCACGTTACGCTAATAACTTGCTTCCCCCTCTTGCGCGCCTCAGGCGCGAAGTGGAGGGTTGGAAAAGATTGCCGCTGTCCCTGTTGGGCCGTGCAGCATTGTTCAAGATGATGTCCCTGCCGAGATTTCTATACGCGCTCCAAAACACGCAGGACCCCGTCCCTTCTAAATACTTCAGAGAACTTGAAGGTCTGCAGCGGGCCCTCTTATGGGAGGGTAGGCCGCGTATTGCCGTAGTTAAACTGACTATTCCTTGGTACGATGGCGGCATTGCTCTGCCTGACATCCGCCGGTATTATTGAGCCTCTCAACTGGCCGCTCTCAACCACGGCTTTTATGGCCCGGCGGAGAGTCCGGGGTACGCCATGGATCGTTGGCTCTTGAATGACGGGATGTACTACAGGGCGCTATATTCTAGATCTCTGGATGAAAAAATGACTGGTCCCACCAAGACTGCTGTGCATATTTGGAGGGCCATCACGAAAGCACTGGGGTGGAAGGGTAGGCTTACTATGGCCACTCCACTGTATGATTCCGACTTGCTGGGTAGGCTGTGGCACTCGAAGGGGTTTGACCGGTGGGACCTTATTGGTATCTCCAAGGTTGCTGATGTGATGGCCAGGGGGGAAATCAAGTCTTTTGAGGCTCTGAAAACTGAATTTCAACTGGGAGCTACGGAATACTTTCGATACGCCCAACTGCGACATGCCCTTACAGCTGCCCTGCCCGTTGGTGAGAAGGTTCCCGACTCATCCCCGCTGGAAGCCAGGGTGCTGGACGGCCACATGCCTGACAGTGCTATTTCCCTGACCTATAAGAAGTTAATAAATGTTCGGACGGATCTGCTGTTGAATGTGAGAGACCAGTGGGTGCGTGATGGGATTGAGTTGGATGATGAGGATTGGCAGTGTGTGGTGTCTTCCCCCAAGGAAGTGGCGATTTCGGCCAGGCTTCGCTTAGTCCAATTGAAGATACTCCACAGAGTCTATGTCACTGGCCCTAGATTGATTCGCATGGGGCTCTCTGAGGACGGTCTCTGTAGGCGTGGATGCGGTGCGCTAGCCACTTTCATGCATACCATCTGGGAATGCCAGGTTATTGCTTCTTATTGGGAACGGGTGCATGCGGTTATGCGTGAGGTGACTGGTGTGGATTTGCCTGCAGAAGCTCGGCGCTGCTTGTTGAACGTGTGGGGTCCGACTGACTACACTACTGCCCAAACCCAGTGGGTCACACTGGGGAACATGGTGGCCAAGCGAGATATTGCGCAGAAGTGGGGCGCCCCGACTCCTCCCACCGTGGGTCTGTGGAAAACCAATATGGATTGGTGCATGCTCCGTGAGAAGACTGTATATGTGGCCCGGGGTAAGCCTAAAAGGTGGGGGGCTGTTTGGGGGGCCTGGAATGAATACAGGGGTGGTCTGTGTGTGCCTCCCGATGCAGGTCCGCTGGAGGTTCGTCTCTCTCCCTAGCCCTTCCTTTCACCCAACTTCTCATTTTACTAGAATCCTGTTTTCTTTCCCCCCCCGCATTGTATGCTTACCCAGTATGGTTACTACAGGGAGCTCAATGGTCCCACCCGCCCCCTGGAATCGTGCATTGCTGCTCATGTGTTGTACCTTGCCACTTTCTTTCTTTTAATGTTCCTTTCTTTGTTGCTTCGTTAGGTTCTCATATTTATAATATAAAATTAAACCTGATGTGATCCTCGATCGATTTGGGCACACCTCTTCTCCACTTTTGCAATGCTGCCTAGCCTCAGGGATGTAAGGCTGAATAGCTGTGCGCCTTGAATTTTCAATAAAGGTTTTTCAAAAAAATTAAAAATAAAAAAAATAAAAAAAATAATAATAGAGGCCTAAGCACGTGGCGTAGTACAGAAATATGACACAGAAATGTATGCACGCACAATTTTTAAGATTAGATGTGTATAGGACCTTGTTACTTATAAAGAAATATTTCAATTATGTAAGTACAATTTAAAACCATTGAGGGGTAGGAAAGCCATATGAAGGATAAAAAAATAGCATTATGCATATACAATTTACAGTGGAGGCTGATGTTGTGACGTCTTCTCTTACCTTTGCTTCTGTCGTCTTTTGTCGTGTCTTGAAAGGCTGCGGTTTCGCTGAGTCTGGGGTGTTTTCGACAGTCTGTCTGTCACCGCAGCACAGGCAGGCAAAAGAGAGCGTGCTCACGTCAGTGCCCGCATTATATGGGAACCGCGGGGGCTGACCACACCAATGCCAGGGCCGTCATTGGTAGCGTTTTCGCGGTCTGTAAGAATGATGGCCCTGGGGGACATGCCATTGGGTAATGTATTGGTTTGCAGGCTAAATGATAGCAAGCAAGCTAGGTGGTGGCATGTGGGTAGTGTGGGCGGGCGTGCACCGCGCATGTGCAAGTATGAGTGTGTGCACTAACAATTAACAACAGGGAGAGATGAGGGCGGTGTTATCATGTGCGCAGAGGCAGGCCCAGAATCGGATCTGCAATGAGTCAGCACTTCTAATCATTCTCCTTAGCGCGCCCTGAGCTCTGATTTGTCACTGAGAGGGAGATCGCACCATAGTTTGTACTGCTTATCATACTCAGCTTGTGCCCGCGCATATGGTACAAATATGCTTTGACGTTACGCGTCTCATTAAAGCTTCGGAGTGATGTCATGTACGGCGTTCTGTACGCAAAAGGGGGCAATGTTTCTACTTGGTTTAAAACATGTATGTATTTAATGTACATACTAAGGGCAGACATTTAGGATAACTATGATTTTTTTAAATACTTGTAACAATCATATATTACTTTTGAAAAGAATTACACACATCGCGGTAGAACATCATGCTTACTCGTATTGAAAGAGCTGCGCAAGCGCATCATAAGCGTACGTAAAGCCATGTGACTTTAAAAGCAGAGATTTGATTGGTTCATAACTTTTCCTATTGCGACTGTTGAAAGTTCCATCCCATTATAATTATTCGACTTTGACTTTCAAAGAAGAAGCATTTGTTCTGAGAATCTTCTCAAATAGAAGGAAGATCCCCATAATAAGAGCAATGGAGTCATCTTCCAGCAGTTCTTCAGAGGGAGATTTCATTCCTGAAGAACATCCAAAGAAGAGGAAAGAAGCTCTAATGTGGAAGTTTTTCACTTTTCCAGAAGGTAAAAAAAAGGTTAATGCTCCAAAAGTAACCTGTAAAATTTGCCAAACAACTCTTTCAAGGGGTGATCCATGTAAAAAATACTCCTTTGGCACAGCAAATATGGTGCGACACATGAAGAACTTGCACCCCAAGAACTTTGCTCGAGCTGCAAGACGGAGGTTGCACGAGAATCCACCTGCTACTGCACCAAGCACATCAACTGCGGCATCAGCATTTTCAGCAAGCAGTCCACCCCCCACAAATTGATTCTGACTTTGCTAAAGTTAAAATTGTATGCATTTATTGCGATAAACTTTTGTGTTATGGGGAACAGTCTATAGACTTGATGAAACGCAGGATGGAGGGTCATTGCTGCCCTCGACATTAGTTGTTCTTTTTTTCATTCTTTTGTTCCGCTTGGAATTTGTTGAGAAAACACAAAAAAAATACAAAAGAAAAAAAAACTGTTCTTTTCAGAACTACCTTCACTGGTCAAAGAAAGAACTATATTTCTATGGTAGTGTGTAAAAGTTTGTTAGAATAAATGTGTAGTTCATAAATGAATGAATGAATATGTTACTAGTGTATGGAGAATGTGAAAGTGCAGAACTATAAGGAACTGCTACAGCATAAATCTATAAGGTGTTTATCTATAGTATACTCTAGTATGTCCGAAGCACTTGAATGTATCATATGTACATAAATATGTTACAAGTGTATGCTTCAATTTGCGTTGCTGGTGAAAGTGTCTGGGTGAATTTGTATGTGTTAGGGGCGGATTTACAATCCCCTTGTGCCTCTTTTACACAGCTGTTGCGTCACTTTTGTGACACAGCGGTGGTGCAAAAGATGTGCCATGGTGTGTGCTATTAACAATGTGATGCATCTGGAGGGTGTATTACATTGTAAAGCGCTGCGCCAGAAGAGGCCTTCTTGTGCAGAAGGGGGTGCAGCAAAACCTTGTAAAAGTGACTGATTGAAATGTATAACATTTTATTCAGTGAGTTTTGAGCTTTTGCTGCGTCAAAACCTTGCACGTGCTTGAAGCAGGTGTAAAGATTGATACAGCATTGTGAGCATAGGGCCCCAAGAACATTGCTGGAGCTGTGTTATACTTGCAACCAACGTCAAGCAATAATTCATCCAAAAATTACTTTGCAATTTAATTTTTGTTATTATTTTATAATAAGAATATGAAATATAATCTACAAAATAAAATAAATATGAATATTTATATTAAAAATATAAGAAATTAGAATAAAAAGAAAGACATAATAATTAATACATTTATAAATTATCATTTACAAAACCTTTGCTATTCACTGAAAAAACCATAGGTTTCACACACGTTATAGTTAGGAATTACCATTTAAAAACCTTGCAAATTCATTGAAAAATACATAGGTTTCACACACGTTATAGTTAGGAATTAGCATTTAAAAAACCATGCAAATTCATTGGAAAAACCATAGGTTTCACACATGTTATAGTTAGCTGAACATTTCTCTCATACAAAACCTTTGTATTTCCTCCGTTATAGTTAGCTCAGCTAACTATAACTTGCGCGCCAGCAATGCACTGCTGATGACGTCACATATTACATCACTCATGACATGGTCAGTGACATCACTCATGACATCACTGATGACATCTCAAATGACATCACTGATGACATCACTGATGACATCATCCAGTGAATGTGGTTTGCTTTGATATTTAAATATGTATCATAAATACACTACTTTGCATTGAAGAATGAGTGAATGTGTGTCTTTCTGAAAAATAAATATGTTTTATATATGTATTTCTAAAGGTCGATGGAAGAATAAATGTGTAAATAAGTGTGTAAATGGATGTTTTTTAAAAAAAAATGATTGTATAACTGACTTATTAAGTGTATCTTAGTGAATACATGTATTAGCGAGTTATGTTTAAATATGTAAATATCTGTATCAGTGTCTCACTTTGTGTATAAGTGGCTGCATGGGTTGGTGACTAGATACATGAGTGTCGAGATGGGTTATTAGCTGGTTTTTAGAGTATCAGTATGAGTGTCTGTATGGTTTGGTGGGGGGTATTACTTACCGCATAGATGCATGAATGGGTGACTCACTGTATGTGTTTTGAAGACTGCATGTGTGCAGGGCTGTATGGGTGGATGAGTTTGTGTATGGGTGTGTTAGTGAGTGAATCACTGTCTCAATAGTATCTTTATGAGTAACTACATATGTTTTAAACTAGTACATGTGAGTATTGATGTATATAAGTGAGTACATGTGAGAACGAGAGATTGTAAGAGTTCCTGTATAAATAAGTATGTGTTTCTATAAATGATTGTTTAAGAGAGTAAGCATGTGTACGATTCTGTAGAAGTAAGTGTAGTGGTGGGTGTATAGCTTTATATGCAAGTAAATGGATGTTTGATAGTTTATTTGCATGTGTGAGTATGTGTGTGAGTAACTCTATAGATGAGTGTCGGTGTGTAATAAGATGTATAGGTGTACACAGATTTAAAAGAGCAATAAAAATGTTTTAAAACATAAAGTTATCTTAAGAACCAGTACATAGTCCATATTATGATTAGAATACATTTAAAACAGACAGTTCAAATTTGTATACATTCCATATTGAGATGTCATCAGTGATGTCATGAGTGATGTCACTGACCATGTCATGAGTGATGTAATATGTGACGTCATCAGCAGTGCATTGCGGGCGCGCAAGTTATAGTTAGCTGAGCTAACTATAACAGAGGAATTTCAAAGGTTTTGTATGAGAGAAATGTTCAGCTAACTATAACATGTGTGAAACCTATGGTTTTGTCAATGAATTTGCATAGTTTTTTAAATGCTAATTCCTAACTATAACGTATGTGAAACCTATGGTTTTTCCAATGAATTTGCAAGGTTTTTTTAAATGCTAATTCCTAACTATAACGTGTGTAAAACCTATAGTTTTTTCAGTGAATATATATAAATATATATCTATATATACATATATATACATATGTCCAAACAAACAGTTTGCCCAATGAGGAGATGCCACACAATGGAGATTCACCACCTTTAATCGAGGAACAACAGTTCGGTAATGATGCAAGGTCCCCCTCTTTCAAATAACAGCCCAACGCGTTTCGAGCAGCCTTTGCTCTTGTTCACGGGCTCGAGTGAATATGCAAAACGGCATTTACAAAGGCACCTTTTGTGTAACAAAGGTCCCGCCCGTGAACAAGAGCAAAGGCTCCTCGAAACGCGTTGGGCTGTTATTTGATGTGCGCGGAACCAGTGTTTGAAACTTCAAGCACAGATGGAATGGAAGTGCCGTGCCGAGGGATGCAAAATTGACCAGCTCAAAGTGATGCAATTCGCCTACCTGACCCACTGAGGAAAGATTTAACAGAGGGTATTCGAATCCAACACGGCACCCACTTGGGATTTTATAATCAAAGGAACCACAAAGACCAGAATGCCAGTGAGCATACGCCCACAAGGGCGGGACCTTTGTGTGGCCTCCATTGTGTGGCATCTCCTCATTAGGCAAACTGTTTGTTTGGATATATACATATATATATATATATATATATATATATATATATATATATATATATATATATATATATATATATATATATATATATCTTCACAGTCAGCTCCCATATTTCAACAGAGAGCACACAAAGTCTGAAAGTGTTCCCTTTTCTTTAATGTGTAGGGCCTTCCACGACCCTGCATGTTAAAAAAAACATTCAGAGATGCGTTTCGGTTGTCTCGCAGCCTTTCTCAATCTAAATCTGCATATATTTCACAAATGCGCTCTCTGACCCCAACCCTCTGAATTCTCCGATACAAGTCCATAAAACAAAGTGGCACAGCTTCGGTGAGATGCGTAGTATCTTTATTATTTCATTTCAATAGGAAAGAAAGGACAATAACTGACCGACATGTTTCATCTGTAACCTTCAACTGGGCTATACAGACTTGTGTTACAAACTGTCCTTTTAAAGAAACCCTTACCA